>NC_054836.1:54531313-54578813 GCF_018345385.1 Vulpes lagopus | reverse complement strand
TCTCTCTCTCTATCTATCTCATCTCTCATGAATAAATAAATAAATAAATAAATAAATAAAATCTTTAAAAAATATATGAGAAGGGAGAGATCTCATGGCATTTTAGTTCAGTCCTGTCAATCTCATCATCATGGTCACAGTAAAAAGAAATATATACTGTATCAGAAGTTACTAGAACCTTGGGAAAAATGACTGTCCAGGTCAGCGCTAAGATGCAGTGGAGTCTCGAACCCCTCACCTGCAGGGATATGTTCCAAGAACCCCAGTGGGTGACTGAAACTGCACATGGTACCGAATCCTCCTTTCATTTCACTGTATTTTTTTTCCCCGATACATACACATCTGATAAAATGGAAATTGAATTTACAAATTAGGCACAGTAAGAGATTAACAACAGTAACTAATAGTGAAATAGAATAATTACAACAACACATTGTAATAAAAGTTAAGTGAATGGGTCTCTGTCTCTCAAAATATTGTACTGTGCCCACCTTTCTTCCTGTGATGGTATGAGATGATAAAAGGCTCATACATGGTGAGATGGAGTGAGGTGGGTGAGGCCGGCTCCGTGCTGGAGGGTCAGGCTGCTGCTGCTCTTCTGAGCACAGGTCAGAAGGAGAACCGAATGCTTCCAGAGTGCGGCTGACCGCGTGTAACTGAAATGATGGATAAGTGGGGACGGCTGTATTGTCTTCCTAAAGGCATCTGTTTAGTGATAATAAGGAGGAGAAAATGCTTGGGGAGAAAGGCAAGCTATGTGAGGATAACACTTAAATCACTTTCCCAAATTTTATTTTACATGTAGGAGGCGAAGAGGGGGCAGATCTGCCCCCACTGAAGACAAACATGACTCTCTAGTGACTCCAGAGAGTATGGCAGGAATCCCTGCTTGGCAAAATTGTTTCATGGCATCTTCAGAAGTTTCTGCATAGAAAAATGTCCACATAAATGTTGATTTACTGACTTATAAATGGTCTTCACGAGAAAATGGAGAGAGGTGAATGACAAAGGTGACAACATGAGAAGAGTGAAGGATGAGTTGCTAATTATAAGAGGTGATAGTGCGACTGACCAGACAGCGGTGAAACTTAGCCAGGGCTACCAGCGTATTTCATTTGGATTTGGGCCATGAGCTAGGAGAGACCACAGAGCTGGTCCAGTATGAAGCCGCCATCCATGACTCTGCTCTAAACAAGTGAATGCCCTGGAGCTTGAAGTGACAAGAGAAGGAGAGAAAGAAGGAAGGAGGGGAGGGAGGGAGTGGAAAATATTTGATAGAAATATTCAGAAGTAGGTAAGAGAAGTGGGCAGCAGGAAGGGAAACCAGGGGAAGGTGGTCCCACAGCCCCTATTCTGATTGCAGACTCCCACTTGATGCTGCACAAGAGCTGACGAGTGGCCACAGCAAAACATAGTGTAATTTTAATTCACCCAATGTTCCAGAAATGATTTTTCTCTTGTATTGAAGTGTCAACTTTTTTTTTTTTTAACCTAGGTAAGCTTTTTTTCCAAGGATTAAAACAAACACGAACTTCTCCTTGCTTCTCTCTTACCCTCCCCTTTCATTTAACTCCCCCCTCATTTATTTTCTCTCATGGAAAGATCCTAATGGCCACTCTACCTTGTGAGTTTGACTGCCCTCATTCAGGTAGTTTCCATAACTAACCTGGCCTTTGTGCAGAGGAAATAAATTATTAGATCTCTGTAACATAATGAATACAGGCCTTGAAAATGATAAAGCCACAGTTGTATATTGATCGATGATTAAGAAATGTCCATTTGAAAAATATAGGAAATAGGAACTTTTCCCAGCATCTTTACAGAGCAAAGTCTGTTGAAAGGTATATTGTGCAAATTACAACCTCGGTCTTTTCCCTAAAATTTAAATATATTAAAAACACAGCCTCTGAAAAATTACCTTATGATGTTTTACATCTCTAACTTAAGTAATATAAATCCACTGTTAAACTTACCAGAAGTTTCAAAACCATACTATATGATCCCTTCCTCCTTTCTTTCCTTTTTTTGTGCACCATGGATTTGATCAATCAATGAATCCATCCAGCCATCCATTCATCAGTTTCTAAATGTCCTTTAATATACAGTTGCTTGATCCAGAATTCTGTAGTGGTCTTTACTATTTCAACTCTTCATGAATTATTTTTCTTAAGCATATGACTCTTTTGATTTAAAATTAAAGAAAAAAGGTGACCTGTTAGCAGTTGCTCTGTCTTGTTTACAGTAAACTAGGATATAAACTGTTTTCCTGAGTGTATGTTATTATTTGGAAAAAATGAATATTCCAACATAGATCCCACTTGTGATTCACAGTTCTGTGTTCACAAAATACCCAAGATTTTGTCTAGTTTTAAGCCCAGGAAGTATTTTCTTAACTCTCCTATGTTTTTAGATGGAATTTTGTATAGTTAGTAAAAGCAAAATTGGAAGAAAAACCTCACAGTCAAATATGCTGTATGATGATAGAGATGTAAATTTTTACTCTGAATTCTAGGAACTAAAATGCTTATTGGAAAATATTTTTGTTTTGTCTGAGCGTATCCAACTTTCACCTTCAGTCAAAGCAATTTGATTTAGAAATGTACAGAATTCATTAAAATAAGTAAAATGGGTGCCTGTGTGGTGCAGAGGGGTAAGCGCCTAAGTCTTGATTTTGGTTCAGGTCATGATCTCAGGGTCATGAGAGGGAGCCCCATCATGGCCTCTGTACCTGGCTGGGAGGCTGTTTCTCTCTCTCTCTCTCTCTGTCTGCCTCTTCCCTGCACTTGCACACACACTCTCTCTAAAATAAATAAAATATATCTTAAATAAAATAAGCAAAACATACTTAGTATCAAGAAAACAGTGATACAGGTTTTAATGCAATCCGTTAATCCTCCAGTGATGACTTTCAGAGTGACACCTCCATCTGGAAACCCAAGGCTACAGGACAAATTCTGTCAACAAAAACAGGACTCTCTTCACTTTAAATTTACAATATTATATCTGATATGAGTAGATGTGGTTTATAACATATGGAATGTTAATAAAACGTTACATTTTAATGGCAAGAAATGTCTATATTGCCTGCATATGATAATAATGCCCCCCCCCAAATAACAATAATAATGCAATAAAATGTTGACAGTAAATTATATTTAAAAAATAGAGTCAGTAAAAAGTCCTTTTAACACTGATTTTGAGGATTCATCCAACCTCGTAGATTGCTGCCTTGCTATCAGTGCTACAATAGATCTTGCTACATTAATCTTGTTTTAAGGATAGGATCTGATTTGTGGCATACCTGAATCCAAGACCGAATGATTATAGGCTTTGATATATATGCAGAAACAAGTACTTCTTTGTATAATATATGTGTGATTTGACATATGCTGTTACACACATATTGATGTACTTGCGATAACATGTTTGTGCACATCTATACATACAGTGGATGTCTGCGTGTTAGAGAGATCTCCAGTGTGATGTGTGTATATACACATATATATACATATGTGTAGAGATAGATGCATCACTGCATGTCTACAGATATATTTTCATCTAAAGTGCTTAATTGAAAATGGATTTTGTGATTTTGTAGCATTATTTCAACCATTTCCTTTATTGCCCCTTATCCCAAATAATTTTAGCCATGATTTCCTTAAATTATTTGTTTCCCTTTTTTATCTTACCTACTATTAATCAGATAATCATCGGGTTACTAAGTTCTACTTTGAAAGAACTCCTTTGGAAATTTTGCAGATAAAGTTAATAGGGAGGCAGGCAGCAAGTAGGATGTTTAACAGTCATTCATATCTTAACTTGAATTAGTTTAATTAGCCTTACGGGTGGGTGGTATTGGTATGGAACAAGATAGACATTAACTGATATTCTTGCAGTGCTTGTAATAATGAGTTAACATTTATTGACTGCCTATAAAGTTGCAGGCACTGTGCTAAGGCCTAGACATACAGATTTTACCCCCTAGAATCTTCACCTTATTGTTAATAAGACCAAATGAGATTCTGAGCACACAAAGGAAGGAGGGTGATGTGAGCTGGAGGGAGTTACTGTGGTCCATGGAGTGAACCATGTGGACCTGGATTCATACCTGTGTCCACTGCTGTTTGCTCCTCTGACCATGTATGTGATGCATACATGGGGCTTCGGAACTTTGGCTTCCGCATTTGTGAAATGGGAATGGAAATATCTGCCAGGCAGGGTGGCTGGGAGGTTTACGCAGCAGGTGTTCCATCCTGGGAGGTATAACTGTGATAGAGAAGGGAAGAGAGGTTGCGAGGATGTATATTACTAAAGACATATACAATTAAAATGCTTATGAACAAATAAGGTAAAAGGAAGACAGGATTATTTTATTTTGTGTAATGGCCTGTGAATATCGTATGAAGCAAGAGAAAAATTATTTAGCTTCTATCTCTTAGAAGTAAGTTTATCCTGACAACCCAAAATAAGATTATTCATTTTATTTCCTGTCAGTGGAATCCTATCCCGTTTTTCACTGTTAGCCAAGCTCATCTGTCTCTTACTAGATGCACTTGCCAACACAGGCACAGAACAGTGTAAATTTACCTACAATAAAGGTGTGTTTTCTTATTAGCCATACGCATCAGTGTTAGTAGCTGTGGGCTATATCTAAACCAGTAGCACACAAGTATGGACCACCTTTTGTTACTCTGATAGCTGGAGTTGGAAAATTGTTTCTTTTGTCAAAATATTTTACTTGTATTTAAGAAAACAAAAATTAAAAAAATCTCTCACACTTCAGTGTGCAGAACCATATTATTTTAAGCACTGCTAAAGGACAATAAGCAGAATAAGCATGTAGTTTATATTTGAATAACTTGCAGAAGTTTGGAGAAGTTATTTGGAATAGTCGTAAATTGTTTTCTCTCTTGGCTCGAAGTTATTGATTATTTTTGAGGACAAGGAATGGAGTAAAAATTGGGTAAAATTGACAACTTCGAATTCTAATGCCAGCACTGCTCGCGCTACTGTTAGGTTGAAACTGTTGAAGTTCCACTCCCAACTCCCGCTGTGTCCGTGGCTTCGTATATATAAAAAGAGAATGATGGTAATGAATTTTCTTAACGGAAAATAAATTTTTTTTTTTTCGGAAAATAAATTTTTAATGGAAAAATTTATTTTATTTGTTTTAAGATTTTATTTATTTATTCATGAGAGACACAGAGAGAGAGAGAGAGAGAGAGAGGCAGAGACATGGGGGTGGGGGGGAGAGAAGCAGGCTCCATGCAGGGAGCCCAACACAGGACTCGATCCCGGGTCTCCAGGATCACGCCCTGGGCTGAAGGCAAGCACTAAACCACTGAGCCCCACCTGAGCTGCCCAGGAAAAAAAAAATTTTAATTATTTTCTATCTAGATCAAAATTTTCACCAAAAAAATAGGGTTGTCAAAAGCCACAGAATTTTTAAAAAAGGATGAACACTCTTAGTACTGAAACAGATGGCTATTAAGAAAGCAAAAATAAAAATATTTTTAGTACAAGATGAAATTTAATTTTCCTCAGTGTAGTGTGCTGGTGTGTCTATAGTGAATATCTGGCTAAAACGTAGGCAAAGTGTATATGCTAAATGACAAAGTGCCTTGTACCTTGAATTTGATCAAAGTAATTAATTAGTAGAGGCCCCAAATACTCGAGGTGTTTTTGCATCTAGCAACCGTGATAATAACTTTTATCACAAAAGGAGAATTGTTGGGGACATTGCCCACTGAGTACCATATGATATAATGTTTAAGGACAGTTTCTTTGAGAGAAATATTTCAAAAATTGAGTTCTGCTACACAACCATTTGATATGAACTTTCAGAGGTCTAAAGCAGTTCTCTGAAGCGTAGCAAGAGTTAGCATATTGAAATACTGAATTGCTTGCTAATTGTTTGAAGCTTTTGGAAAATTAGAAAATCTGCCCTCAAAGATTGCAGTAAACTTACATTTAAATATAATTAAAAACATTCTTATGTGTGTTAATATTAAATTTCAGTGCATTATTGAAGACTAGCACAGTGTTTTACATGCAGTAGGCACAGGAAAATTTTAAATGTAAATTCGAGCGTACTGTGCTTTTTTTCAAACTCTTTGAATAGGTTGCAATTTGTCCTTTTTGTTAGTTACTTAATTTCAATCCATAAATGAATTGGGCTTGTCTACACATTTTTGGGACTGGTTTTTTGCTGTCTTTGTTATTTGGTGTAGAAATAGGAATTCTGCTTATTTAGATGATACCTTGGGAAAAGAGAAGTAAAATCTGGTAAAGCACACTAGAAAACAGATTCTACTGAGTGGATTCCTAGATAAATTATACATTTCAGCACACAATGTATTTTTATTCTAAATTTCTTATCTAACCCTCAATTCTGAGACCATTAGGAATATGTCTTCCATAATAAGTTTATTTTTATATTTATGTATTTACACAATATGCAATATATATTACCATGAACTTTATTTATTTTTATTTTTTAAAGATTTTTTAAAAATTTATTCATGAGACACACAGAGAGAGAGGCAGAGACATAGAGGGAGAAGCAGGCTCCTGGTAAGGAGCCCGATGTGGGACTTGATCCTGGACCCAGGGATCATGCCCTGAGCCAAAGGCAGCTGCTCAACCGCTGAGCCACACAGGCGTCCCTACCATGACATTTAAATCCAAAAATGTGTGCCTAATAGCTGACTGATTCTTAGGAAAGAAGTAAAACAATAACTTTTGGTACTCTATCTTATATCCAGTGATCATCTTCTTTTCTTTTCTTCTCTTTTCTTTTCTTCTTTTTTTTCCTTTTCTTTTCTTTTCTTTTCTTTTCTTTTTTTTCTTTCTTTTCTTCTTTTCCTTTCCTTTTCCTTTTCCTTTTCCTTTTCCTTTCCTTTCCTTTTCTTTTCTTTCCTTTTCTTTCCCCCCCATCAGAACAAAAAGCATTCCTGTTATAAATTATGGAGGGCAGGGGCAGCCCGGATTGCCCAGTGGTTTAGCATCTGCCTTCAGCCCAGGGCCTGATCCTGGAGTCCCGGGATCGAGTCCCACATCAGGCTCCCTGCATGGAGCCTGCTTCT
The DNA here is from genome assembly GCF_018345385.1 of Vulpes lagopus. NCBI lineage: Eukaryota > Metazoa > Chordata > Mammalia > Carnivora > Canidae > Vulpes > Vulpes lagopus. Next base: position 54,571,728 of record NC_054836.1, on the reverse strand, counting down.
CCTCCCTCTACCCGTGTCTCTGCCTCTGTGTGTGTGTGTGTGTCTCTCACGAATAAATAAATAAAATCTTTTAAAAAATTATGGAGGGCAAATTCCAATTGTTGCTGGCATATGCCACTTATTAGAACACTTAGACAATAAACTTTGGTTTGAGATCTGCATGGGCCGCCTAGTAGCTGTGTGACCTTGGGTGATTTCTTAACCGTCCTGGTAGGTGAGGATAATATCTAACTCATGAGTTTGTGGTTAAAGATTAAATACAAAAAGGCATAAAAAATGCTTAGCCTTGTGTATGACACATGAATAGTAACTGTTAACATTGTAATTTTTCAATATCTCCAAAGAAGAAAGTCTGAAAAGATTAGATGTAGAAATAGAAAACACAGAAACAAAACTCTCTTGAATACTGCCTGCTTAAGAACAGTGTCTGCGTAATACATTTAAAATAAATATTTTTCTTCAGAAGATCTGAATGCTGGACTTACCACTGGAAATTGGGGAAGGACCAGGAAAAAACAGAAATAGTAGTGTGCATCATCCTAGTGCATCAATTAGTGTGTCAGACTGGATGAATGCTGCTATGGTTGAAGTCACTTGGGATTTATTTCATACACACACACATTTATACTTTCACCTGTACCACATGTACATATATATTCCTTAAAAATTTTTTTTTACATATATATTCCTGTGAGTATCTTCACAAGTCGGAGTTCCTCTGAAGAAGGAAATATACTTTGGGACTCCTGGGTGGCTCAGTGGTTGAGCATCTGCCTTTGGCTCAGGGCATGATCCTGGGGTCCTGGGATCGAGCCCTGCATTGGGCTCCCCACAGGGCATCTGCTTCTCTGCCTGAGTCTCTGCCTCTGTGTGTGTGTGTGTGTATGTGTGTGTGTGTGTCTCATGAATAAATAAATGGGATCTTAAAAAACAAAAAACAAAACAAAACAACAAAAACAAATGTACTTGGCTGGCTCCAGTCTGTGAGTGAAAAGATGCACTTTTGATATATAAGAGAATCCACACACAAAGAGGTACTGTTAGAAGCTGAAACATTTCTCTTTCAAATAATAATTACACACCTTAAAATCTGTTGTTAGAGAAACCAAAACAAAGCGAACTGAAACAGTAACAATGTCTTACACGAGTAGAAGGATAAATGTTAGGAATTTTTTTAAATACTTCAATTTGTCTTCTTTTGCTATTTCTGTTTTAACTTTGAGAACACAAAAAATCATATCAAATAGTCAATTTGATATTCACCAAAGAATTCTCTGTTCATTAAATATATTTGAAATAATACAAGCTGAAAATTTCTTAAATGCCTGAAAGATATCAGGTTAATGATACAAATAATCATAAATTAAATGAATTTAAAAACTTAGATGATTACTACTTATTGCTAACCTGCTAAAATGCTCTATAAGTGCACTTTCAGTAATTCTGATACGTTAAAAAAACAAATACTGTCATCTCATAATTTCAAAATCTGTCTTGTTTGTTTGTTATTGTAAAAAATGATTAAAGGTTGACTATAAAAATATGCACTTTGCACATAAAAAAGAACATATAAGCTAATACTAATAAGAAAAAATACCCACATATTTTAGTTCACAGAAGCTGCACATATTTTAAATGGCTCAATTAAAGTTTATTTAGACTAGATAATCAATCCAATGTGGAGAGCAACATCAGCATTAGGTATTTTATAAAATTGACTTTAAAGTAAAACAGAAGTATTGGAAAACTTAAAAATTATACTGGGAATATTTTCTTGAGCAACAGAAAGAACTATGCAAAAAAATTTAAATGGGTAGAAAATATGCCTTTCCATATTATAAAAAATATTTTCAATTATGAAATGTAATACATTTGTATATTTATATTCTTTCCATTTTCAAGTTCTTTTTTTGAGTGAGCATGAGCAGGAGAGGCAGGGGAAGAAGGGAAGAGAGAATCTCTAACGGATTCTGTGCTGAGGGGAGCCCAACAGATCTCAGGACCTGGAGATCTGACCTGAGGTGAAACCAAGAGTCAGATGCTCAGCTGAGCCACCCAGGTGCCCCACCATTTCCAGGTTTTAAGAATGATTCATTTATTCCTAATTCCCCTTTGTTAGCATGTTTAACTTTTTATAGGTTGCTTTCCTTATGTGTTTATCAAACCGATTTTGTAGCTTTGCTAAAAACAGATGTATCAAAGTCTCTTGCAGCAGGAGATCTGAACCAGGCCTTGGATTCATTTTGAAGGTTAGATCTACAAAACAAATATAGACAGGAGCCAGAGGTCATGCATGAATATATAAAATGTGTATTACCCGCATACATATATATGTCCAGCAATGAAGTGAGTGTAAAAACTGTAGTTTGTTTCACATAATTTACATTTTATATATAAAGATTGAGATTTTTTTTCCTATATTGTAAATGTATAATATATATACACAGAATATATAATAAGAGTATAAAAGTATAAATATATGAATAGAAGTATAAATAAAAATAGAAATATAAAAGTATATAAATATAAATATAGAAGTATGAAAATAGAAGTATCCATAGTATCTGAAATATAGCACTAAAGCTAAAAAAACTAATAAGAAAGAGAGAAAGAAAGAAAGAAAGAAGGAAAGAAAGAAAGAAAGAAGGCTCAAACATGGAAAAAAGATGTTGATTTCTTTTTATATACTTATTAATTAAATCTTAATCTAAGGGCAAATAATAGAAAAGATAAATCCATGTGTGTTGGGTGTGTGTAAAAGAGAGAGATTGGTTTAGTTAATTCATTATGAATTTTTTATTTTTCCTCTGATAGCCTAGAAACTCCAGTACTCACCATAAAGAGGGAGTAAAAAGAATTTGGAACAATCTCTCTTTTTTTTTTTAATTTAAAGATCTACTTTTTTCAGCTGCTAAAACCTGAATGCCTCTTTGGTTTATCTGGATTGCATCCCACTGTTCTCTCCTCACCATCTTTTATTTTGATCCACTAAAGCTTACTGGTGGTTAGACTGTACTGCCTCGGACGTGCCCCTCACTGCCACTGCAGAGACCAGCCACTGTCAGTTGTCACCCTACATATCACTGAATAGGGCTGTTGAGCCATGTCTCTCTCCACGCCCCCTGCTTTCTCTCTGGCTCTACATTAGGTTTCTAAGCTTGCTGGTGCAGAGGTCACTAATCCATGTAGCTGAGTGAAATTCCTCGACCTCAGATGCCTTAGCAACTACAGAGAGGGGGTCTACAATATCTTTCATATTTGTTTCTAAAAAAATAAAGAATTAAATGGGAAAATAATATAAGAATACCTCCTGGAAACAAAACAAAACAAAACAAAAAAAGCACAAATCAAAGAAAGTCTGTATATACCCCCACAACCAAATGTTTAATTTTACCTCCCATAACAATGATTTACAAAGCATTGTTAAACATGCACTAAAATCACTTAGATTTTTGCATGCTTAATAATCACTAACTAAATGGTACTAAAAAAGACCCGATACATTTTTCTTTCGTAACGTCTAATTGCCAAAGAAAATTCTGAGGCAGATATGTCATTTTTTCTAAGTTACAAAAAATTCTAAAATATGAGATAGCTACAGTAGAAGGAAAGCATTGTATTTAATGTGCAGAACATTTCTAGATCAAGTGTGCCAAAGGTTAACTTAATTAGCACAGCATAAATTAAAGAGAAAAAGTCAGAAAAATAAAAATAGGTTTTTTTATGTCATTTTTAATACAAAGTAGGAAAAACATGTATTTCAGATCACCCTCTCTCTAAAGAATTATTATAACATTCTCTGTGGCATTGTGCTTTGCGGCAAACATAGTCTGCATTTAATCTACACCCAAACTAATTTTATCACCTGTATATTCAGAGCATTTATTGCTACACAAGATGTAATTTTGGTGGAAGGATATTTCATTGTGTATATATCTATGAATATACACCTATGTGTACACATGTGTAGTTCATTATTCTTGACTGTGAGGGCTTATGACTATTGACGTTGTCAATTTTTATCTCATTACTCATCACTGCTTACTGTGGGTGCTAATAGTGTATTTCCATGGAGTTTGTGTGTGCTGTAATGTAAATCCTGACATTGCTAGTGTCAGTCACTAATCTACCTCATTCAGTTCATGTCAAGATGATACATCACAATGCTCAACAACTGTCATCTCAGCTTTAAATAGACCTACATTTTTCTCAACTTTACAATTAAATTTTTTGTTTAGAATCTTGTTACCGTTTTAATAATATAAGCAACAGACTCATTTTAATGTATTCAAAACAACTGCCGACTTAAAAACATTCCCTCCAAAAATTAAGCAGAAAGAATAATAGTTCTAAATGAATAATAAAACTGTGTGTTATGGAAAGAAGACTGATTAAAACGTGCATTTTGAAAAATTTAAGAATCAGACTTTTGTAGACCTTCACATATTACATTAAGTGCATTTTAAAAGGATAGTTTTGCAGTGTTTAAAAATATGTTCATTAATTAGTGTGGCAGTATTTCAAGTTGAACCTCCCCAGAGTTCTCCAGCTTGAGTACTTGGGCATACTCTTGACCTTTTGCCGTGCATGCAAAAAGGATGTGTATGCCATCTTTTCAGCGATTTTCTTTCTGTCTCCCTTTCTCTGTTGTCTCTTCGCATTTCCATTGTTAATACATTCTTTGTTTCTTTTCCATTCTCTTTTCTGTATCTATCCTTATGCCTCTTCCTTTGCTCTTTTTTTTTTCTCCCTTCTCCTGAGTTAGCTGTTCAACTGGCTAACAATAAAAACATTTTAAATTAGTTTAATTAAGTCATTTGCCTCATCCTAGAAAATGGCCAGTCCTACAATACAGAAGTTTCGCAATGTGTGTCAGGACTTTTTCTCTCTCCTCTTCCTTTTTCTTGATATAATCGTTTCTGTGTCTTACTAGATTTCATTTCTCTGATCTGTTCAGCCTTCCATATTGCTCTTTTTATACCCATTGTTTGAAAGACGTTTTAATTTTATCCTGTATTTTCCCAAACATTTTTGAAGACAGGTGGAATTCTAATTTCAAAAAAAAACCGAATTATTCTGAATGCTCATGCTAGAAATTTTTCGAAATTAGAACAAAAGCTTTAAAAAACGAACGGCAAGCTAACTGAATTGTGTTGATAACTGTAATTATTAAATATTTTACCATTTAAAAGTGAAGAAGTGTTTTGGATCTGATGAAATATTTTGAAAACATTTGCTAAAATCAGTTAAGTCACACACAAAAAATAATTGAGCTTATATGTATGTGAGCTAAACTATATATATATATATAAAAGAAACTGCTTGAAGATGTTAAGCTTGCCAGGCAATTGATGCAAGGGTAATTTCTAAACCAGCCAGCCAGAGGGGAAGAAAACACTTGCAACTCCAAAGGAGGGTTTATGAAAATGCTTCCCTTAAGTGAGTATGCTAATAACGTGCCATTTCCAGATCCATGCTTTGTGTAGCTCTAATATGCAAATATCTTCCTAACTTCTCTTTTGTCTCTAGTCTTTTCTCACAGCCATCCACCATCCTCACCACCAAGTACATCTTCTCAGTACACAGCCCGGGTCGTGTCACTCCTGAACCTTCCCTCCATGCCTGTCAAACAAAGTTCCATAATCTGGCCCCAATCTACCTTTCTGACCTAATACGCCAATGAAGTGGGGAATTGTATCCTTATGACTCCAGCAAAATTGGGCTTAAAACTCTGCTGTTGTTTGCATTGTCCCCACTCCCCTAATGCTGTCCTCTCGCCTTGGATGTGTCTGAACTTGCCTGTTAACGAAGAATCAGCTTCTTGAAAACTTCTTGGATTCCAGCTCACTGGAAGTAATATTTTCTTCCTCTGAACTTTAATAATGCATTTGTTGTGCTATGTCTGTTCGTGTGGGGTTTTTCTTGTGCTTTTAACTTCTGCTGTCAGACTCTAGATGACACTATTAGTTGCTTAAGTGAGAAAAACCTCCTGCCTGATACATCCTTAATGCCCATCATTTTGGTATTTACCATGCAGTTTATATGAGGTAAGATTTATGTGTATTTGCTAAGTCATTGAATAAAGGAAAATGTCTTTAAAATTATAATGGGAAATATATAAGGAATTCTATGAAAGAATGTAAAATATTTGGTTAAAAAGACCCCCAATAGAGAGACCTCATCCCTCACACTTTTGCCCTAAGCATACCCAACCTTTTTTTTTTTTTTTTCTTTAATGCATCTTAGGGAACAGTAGCAAACCTGCATTTGTAGAGGGCATCTTGTACCCTGACTAGGGCTTCTCTGTCTGGAGAATAAACTATCGAAGAACAATTCTCTATGAAAGCATCATTTTATGGAAATGAATCATCTGATTATTGAATCTTATCAAGGTTTCCCCACCCCCAATACCTATGCTATTTCTTTCTTGGAGTCAGCTTATCAAGGCTACAGTTTTTGGTCGCTTGCGGATAGACTAGATATCTCTTCATTGTCCCAGATCTTTCTCAAGCAAGGTGTATACTAGTAAGTGGGCAAAACTGAACGTTTCAACTTGCCCTAAAGACTTCTAATCGAGGCTCTATTTCTGGTGTTGGTCCTGCTGTTGGTTTAAAGTCCAGTTTCTTTCTAGAATAAAAAGAATCATGTGAGGAGGTTTTAAGGGGAAATACACAGGCTCCTCTTCCATCCTACCCCTACCTCAGCCATGGTCGGATATAAAAGGAGACTCTAGAAGGTCATTAGATAATTAAGTATTCCTGCCAATCTCTGTGATATAAATAATTAATTCTGAGGACCTGCACCTCTGGCATTTCTGACATTGGCTTATCATCTTGATTCATATTTCCTATGTGTTCATCCGGCACCTCTTTTCTGCTTTTGTGTCACCTTTGATTCATCAAACCTGACCTGACTTATCTAATGAGTATGTGACCATTTAAGTTGCTACAAAAAAAGGTCCTGATATTATTATCCTTATCTATAATCAGACTGTGACCTATTATTATACCAGGAACACGAAGCTCATCAGATTGCAGCAACCCCCTACCTTCATGTGCTGTCCTCGGCTACCTCCCTGCCTCTCCCTTCTTAAAAAAAAAAAAAAAAAAAAAAAGGCTTCCTTTTCTCTTTGAGTAGAGCCAGCCTGGTGACATGCTTCCTCGTTCCCCCCAACACTTTTATAAAAATGTTTTTTGAAGCCTAACAGAAATCACATTTTAACTACAATGAGTCTGTAGAGCCCAAATGATATTGCTGGGTACGGAACTATATCCACCTCACTATACCTTATTCTGAAAATCAAAAGCAATTAGAACTCTTCCTGTTCATCCAGATTGTTAGCACATATTGCAGTAATGGCTTTTTGTTGATGTCTTTCTCCATGTGTTATTTTCCTTTGGTTAAGTTCAAAGCACAATACCTTCACTGTGTCGTCTTTCCTTTGCCACCTGTTCTGGAAAGAACACAGGAGATGAGCCGCGTGACCACTACCTCCTGTACAACCCATCTTCACTCTTTGTCATGGCATAGTACAACCCTTACCAAAAAAGATATACAGATCAGTTACTCCCATCTTTACCTTCTGCATTTGAGATGTGACACACATGGGAATGAAGGCCATTCATTGAACCATTTAAACATCTCTGAAAACAAAAGCTTCTGAGATTGAGACACAGAAAATGGCATAACCTTATTTCAATTGCCATTTTAGGTACATGGGGAAAGTGACATTGAAATAGGCATTTTTGTTTCACTGATTCAGACGTTTCCAGTTATAATCATGGAAGTAACTACTTCATGGTTCTTTTTTCTCTCCTTTTTTTTTTAAATTTTAGGACAAAAATTACAGAAAAAAAAAAATGAGTCTTCCTGTTAAGGAAAGCTTATAATGTAAGAAAATGAATTTTTAAAAAAAAAAGTTACCAGGAAAATATTTTTTAAAAATTAGAGACAACAGAATTTATGTGGTAGATATTTGAATATCTGTGTAAACTAAAAATAAATTTTCTTTTAAAATGCCCTTTGTTGGTAGGTGGCAATTGCCCCTATCCATTTTCCCATGACCTCTTAAAGAGGAGGTTATAACACTTTTAAAATATTCACTCTCAGATGTTTAATTCATATAGTCAATGCCATACTGTTAATAAATGTTCTCCTGACCACTTCTGGTCATCAGGCATTTAAGGAACCCACAAAATGGCATGTTGGCTTATGCTGCCAATATGGAACGTGACATTGGTGTCTCAAAAGAATTTTCACTTTTTGTCTGCAATAGTAAAATAGATACTTGTTTCTCTCTTAGGCTACTATAAAGCATCTTTTTCCCCTAAGATTTTACTCATTTATTTTATGAGAGAGAGAGAGACAGAGACAGCAAAAGAGAGCACAGGCGGGAAGGAGAAGGAAAAGCAGGCTCCTCACTGAGCAGGGAGCCTGTTGTGGGGCTCAGTCAGTCTCAGGACCCTGAGAGCATGACCTGAGCCTAAGGCAAATGCTTATCAAACTGAGCCACCCAGGGGCCCCACTATAAAGCATTTCTATGATATGAAGTACTTACTCCAGTTTTCCCCACTTTAGACATTTCCCCATTTTAGACATGGGTCAAGTGATTTTTGATGTAGTTGATATTGAACGTATAAAAATACTGTGCACCATTAAAGCATACCACTAATGCTATATTCCACCAATAATTAAGGTCAGTGGTCAGAGGTGCCATTACCAAGGACTCAGTGTAATCCATGAACTTATCATGGACGTACGTCTGCTTAAAATTATAATGAACCATATATATATATATATATATAATTTAGAATTATATATATATATATTTAGTATATATATATATATTTAGAATTTAAGCATAGAACTAAGACAACATAGAAAATTCAAGGCAAAAAAATCTAGTTATGGCTGAAATAATAATATCATCATGGAAAAATGTGGGTATAGATCTGTACTTAAGTTACCCTGGAAACTGTCATGGTGCCCTGCTCTTCCTTCGTTTGTATTCACAACTACAGTTAGCCACTGTGCCTAGGGGTAAATGTGCTAAAGGACATCTTAACACAAACATTTTGTGTTTCCATGTCTTGTATACACCTGGTAAGAAATTTCATAGGTGATTTACACATTTTATGAAATCCAGGAGAAAAGTAAAACATTGGAGTAAATTGATAAAATGAACAAACAAAAAAACTTTACTTATAATTTGCAAGTGTGTCCTTTGTTAAAATGTCTACTCTTTTCCGGTTTCGAGATGCTTCTTGTAAGTTGAATGTTTATGTATAATTTTAATTAAGTTTTTTTCTTTTTCTGGCATCTTCCTGACTTAAGCTAAATTTCTGATACTTGGAGATCTAGTCTATGCTGAGTGAAGTGCTCTAATGACAATGTTAGGGTTTCAATGTACAACAATACAAGTGAAAGGTTTCACAGGCAACTCTAAGAAAACTGCACAGCAAAGACATACGTTTATCCTTTATTTAGGATGACAAAAACTTAAACATATCTTTCAGTACTGTCTCTCTTTTTCTCACACAGATAGACTGTATATCAGTAATCTGGACACCAAGTTATTTAAAGCTATTATTTAGTACCATAATAAGTAGTAATTTAAATACAAGGTAAAATCACCACATTGTCTTGTTTACTACTGATGTTAATTTTAAGCTGACGTTCAGTGCTTCCAAAAAAGGCAGCCTATGATTTGTTATCATTAAACTGTCAACTCTGCCTTGAGTTGGAAATAGATTCACACTACACTTCTTACAGCATATCACTTTATTTTCTATCAGTCAAAAAAAATGCAGAATCGTTTTAATTGTGTCTCTGCTATTTTTCTATTAACTGTTTCATGCATTTTTCCTGGCCTTTTAATTGCAGTTTAATAGTGGTCATTAACACATTAAGGGGTGTTAGAAGAACATTTGAAGTCCTCTTGACTTCTACCAAAGTTGACACTTCAATGCTAGAGTAATTTCAGCTATTCATTTATTTAATAGTGACCTATGCAAATGTGGAACCATGTCATTTTACAAATTGACTGTAATAATTAACTAGAAAGGCAGAGTAAAATGAAACAGGTTATAATTAGAATATAACTGCTACAGTATTACGTCAGCTAGAATAAAATAATCTCAAATGATTAAATTGGTTTCAATTATTAAGAATCAGTTTAATGTACCCACTGTTCTGATTTTTACATTTCTCTTTTTTGTGTGCATTAGATGTCACCTCATACAATTTATGTATTTTATTCATCTTGGTAAAACAGGCATTACAGAAGTTTAATTAAGTAGTAAAAGACTTCACATTATTCTGCTGAATTCTAAATTAGTTGTAGAAACTAGTCAGAGTGCATGCTACATACTACTCAGGATCATTTCAATTAGCGATATCTATTAAGCCACCCAACATTCCCCTTACACAGTAAATATATGTAACATGTCACTAGCCATAGGAGTATGTATTTTAGTCACACAATTATCACAACTTTTCCAGTTGGTTCTGGGATGCATCATCTTCATCTGTATCACTTTTTTTTTTTTTTACATAATAACTGGGTCATCCTTCCAAAATCCCAAGAAATTTTCCACATTTGTGACTCCTGTATGTTTGTGGGGAAGGGTGGCTTTGTCAGTGTGATGTGTACAATGGCACGGAGCCCCCACACTCAGAGGAGCCCTGCACTGGGTTTTTATGTTCTATTCTTGCTGTATTGAAATTCTGAAGATTCTTGAACAAAGAGGCTTGTATTTTCATTTTATGCTGGGCTCTGCAAATTAGGTAGCCAGTCCTGCTTGAAGGATCTAGTATTAGAAACATGATAACCTATTCACCTTTGGCCAAAGATTCAACACTTTACTCATCATCTACCTGATTATTAGAAATTGACTCTGCCTGACATGTAACTTCAGGAAATTTTCCCAAATTGTCCTGTGGGGGCAGCGTGGCTGCTAAGGAGGGCAGCTAGTTAGCCAGTTAAGTTAGCCAACAATCCAGGCAATCAATGGAACCCAGTTATAGCCAGATCTTTTCCTAGTGCATAGACTGTGTTTTAATTAGTATCTTTATATCCTAGTATATATATTCACTTAAGTTATTTTCTTCTCAAAGAGAAATGGTGTTAAAGTCAAAGAAGTATTTGAAATATATTCAAGTTTAGATGACAGTCGGGTCATCATCAAGAAAAATTATTGAAAAAAAGGTGAGAAAAAAATCATTTCCAGCTCTTGCATATCATCAAATTCTGGAATAGCCTTTTTCCTATAAGAATCTGAGATGATTCCTTGTTGGTTTTAAATCTACTTATTTAATAAAGATGAATTCTGATGACTTCAACATATGGTTGTTCTCATCTCAAAGTCTGGATTTCTATTTATGCATTAAATGCTGTGTTCCATGCCTGTATTTTCTTAAAATTTTTATTATTGAGGTATACTTGACATACAACGTTATATGAGTTTCAGGTGTTCAACATAGTGATTTGACAATTCTATATATTATGCAATGCTCACCACGATGCGTAGTTACTATCGCTGAATCACATTATCAGATATTATTGACTATGTTCTCTATGCTATACTCTCGTGACTTATTTATTTTATAACTGGAAGTTTTGTGCCTATTAATCCCCTTTATCTGTTTCACCTACCTCCCAACCGCCTCCCCTCTGGCAACCACCAATTTGTTCTCTGCACTTATATGAATGGTTCTATTTTTTGTGTTTGCTCGTTTGTTTTTTTGTTTTTTAGGTTTCACATATAAGTGACATCATACGGTATTTGTCTTTCACTGTCTGACTTACTTCATTTAGCATAATAATCTGTAGGTCTAATCCATGTTGTCACAAAGAGTAAGATCTCATTCTTTTTTATGGCTGAGTAATATATGGTTATATATATATATATATATATATATATATATATATATATATATATATATATCAGTATCTTCTTTATCCATTCATCAATCAGTGAACACTTAGGTTGCTTTCATATCTTTATTATTATAAATAATGTAGCAAACATAAGGATGCAGATATCTTTTTGGATTAGAGTTCTTGTTTTCTTTGGGTGAATACCCAGTAATATGATTATTGGATCATACGGTATTCTATTTTTAATGTTTTGAAGACCCTCCATACTGTTTTATGCAGTGGTTGCACCAATTTACAATTCCAGAAACAGTGCATGAAGGTTTCCTTTTCTCCTTATTCTCAACAACACTTGTTCTTTTGTCTTTTTGACACTAGCTATTCTGAGTGGTGCCAGTTGATATCTCATTGTGGTTTTGTTTGCATTTCCCTGATAATTAGTAATGTTGAACACCTTTTCATGTGTCTGTTTACCATTTGTATGTCTTTGTTGGAAAAATGTCCATTTGGGCCCTCTGTCCATTTTAATCAGATTATTTGATATTTTGGTGTTGAGTTGTGTAACTTCTTTATGTATTTTGTATATTAACTCCTTATCAGATATATCATTTGCAGATATTTTCTTCCATTCAGTAGATTGCCGTTGTGTTTTGTTGATGGCTTCCTTTTCTGTGCAGAGGCTTTTAATTTTGGTATAGTCGTAATAGTTAATTTTTGCTTTTGTTTCCCTTGTATGAGGAGACGTATCTTGGAAAGTATTGCTAAGGTTGATGTGTAAGAGATGACTGTCTATGTTTTCTTTTAGGATTTTTATGGTTTCAGGTCTCAAATCCATTTTCAGTTTATGTTTCTATGTGGTGTGAGAAAGTAGCCTAGTTTCACTCTTGCATATAGCTGTCCAGTTTCCCCAACATCATTTAATAACGAGGGCCCTCTTTCCTCATTATATATTCTTGCCTGCTTTGTTGTAGATTAGTTGATCATATAAACATATGCTAACTTCTGGACTCTCTGTCTTGCTCTGTTAATCTATGTGTTGATTTTTGTGCTAGCACCATACTGTTTTGATTATGATAGCTTTGTAGTATATTTTGAAATCTGGGATCATGATACCTCCAGCTTTACTCTTCTTTCTCAAGATTTCTTTGGCTATTGTCTTTTGTAGTTCCATACAAATTTTAGAATTATTTGTGCTAATTCTATGAAAAATGCTATTGGCATTTTGATAGAGATTGTACTCTGTAGATTGTTTTTAACAAAGTTGATCATGACAGTATATTTTTGATTTCATGTTTCTGTCTTCTATTACATCTTCATTTCTTCTCATTGATCCTGATAGCTGTAGCACTTTGATCAGTAGTTCTAGAAGAGCTAAGAACTTTATGTATCATGATTAACTAGGGTGCTAGTTAAAAAGGCAAATCCCTGCTGAATCAGAAGTTAAAGTCTTATGAATTATTTTGCTTTTTCTTATGTTGTTTATATTGTTAGTTAGGAACTTCCTTGGGGTCATATAATAATGGTTTTGTGGTATATTGCTACATAACCTGGTAGGATATTTAATATCCACATCTGGCTTCTATGCCGTGAGGAAATCTTTTCAAAACTCCAAGACAGGGATTGTTCAGAATAAAATAAAATCTTCTTTTCCCACCTAATTCTATATTACTGAAATATGTCCTATCCTGGAATTCTGAGGATATTTTCATATTTAAAATTTACAGTTTAGAGAATTGCAAAGAAGCTGTTATTCTATCCAGAAAATGATAGTCCGATATCTGGATATAGAATGAAAGTGTTGTAAGGACTAGTAATGCTCTAGAGCTGACTAAACAATCAAGAGATCGAATAAAAATGAACATATTACTTATATGAAGGTTTTTTTTTTAATCATCCTCAATTTTAGATCCTAAATTAAGAATCTGGGGATAACCTCAAACAACTCCCAAATCAAACTGATTCACCTAGCTGGTGTCCTGAGAACTTAAGTGCCATCATTAAATAAATTTTCCACCATCTGCACTGTTGAAATTGGTTGTTCAGATAAATCGATTAAATGAAATACATGAAGTCAGCAATTTTTAATAACAACACCTCACCTTTTAACAATGAAACAAAAATAACATTTCCAACTGGTTTTCTGGTTGACTTGGCTCTTTTATAAATTAAAGCTGAATACTGAGTCAAAATACAATATATTCAGGGCACCTTGAGATCAACTGTAAAAAGAAAAATACTCCAAAGAGAATAGGAATAATTTTTTAGAAAACATTTAGGATTTGAAAGAATGCCTTGAGCTTGAAAATCACTTCTATTTTTCCAAATGGAATTAGAGTTCTTTTTATAATGTAATTGTAATTAATATTGTGCAGTTGTAATAATATAATTATTATTAATTACATTTTCCAAATGTAATTAAAATCCATTGCTTAGAACAAAGGCAATCATTGGATTACAATTATCTGTATTTCTAAAAGAAACAATTAATATGGCAGGTTTCAGTTACATAGTACAAATAACCAGATACTGTATGTCTTATAACTATTAATTCATATACCTGGAACAATGGTAAACACAGGTAATATATGCACATTTTATTCTAGAAGGAAATTTTTAAAGATCTGTCTTTAATACATTTGTAATTTAGTAGGTGATTAGAAAAACACCGTTCATTTAGATTCGTTTCTATATTTATGTGTGACATCTTGAATGACACATATTTAACTTTCCAGAATCATGTATATCATAATATATCACAAACAGCATCATTAACATTTCAAATAGGGGTTACTTCTGTATTCATGAGTTAGAATTTAATAGTAGATTAAATATAATTGCAAGTGCATTCTCATAATAGTGCTACAGAGTTGTCAATTAAGTGTTATTAATGGGAGGTTAAATTTTCTATGAGTTCAGAGACAATGTCAAATTTCAAATTCCAACATTTACACTAATATCACCCATATAATTTATTCTACTTTTTTAAAACCTCAATTTATGCTGCAGTAAAATGGGCTAAAAACAGTCTCATTTTTCCTAAAGTGGGTGGGAAGACTGTCTTCAAGATAAATAATGGAGTAAAAGATTGTAACTTTTACTTGCTGCTAAGAGAATAGTTAACTTTCATTTGCATAAACTCTGCTGTAACTGAACTGGCCAAAAAAAAATGGGAAATAAGACAGGTAAAGAATAGGCAGTCTTTTTAGACCTTCCCTAGTTTCTACTGTACCCAACTATTTTTTAATGATTTTCTACTAAGGTGTTAGTCCTTAATGACAGTATTATTATAGAAAAGATATTTAGATGAATGTGGAGCCAAAAAACCTTTTTACTTCAGATATTTTTTCCTTCAAAATTCCAATTTTCCATTAAGAACTAAAGAAAAGAAAAATTATCTGAATAAACAAATCTAAACTGATGAGAGATTCATTCTTAGAATAATGTTGTATCAGAGAAATAGTACAACACCTGAAAATACAAAAAAGAAGAAAAAGAAGAAGGAGGAGGAGGAGGAGGAGGAGGAGGAGGAGGAGGAGGAGGAGGAAAAGAAACACCAAACACAATCCTTTTTAAAAATCTGTACTATCTTCAGATGGCAAAGGGAAAAGTGAATTCTTGACATGCTATGAAGATCTAGAAAATTCCCTTTCCTTGTAACTGTCCCTGTTAATTTACTTCACGAGTGTGGCAGCAGCTCTCAGAAACCTCTCTGTCTCAAAGTTCTGACTGGATCACCAGCCAGCTTACTCTCTTACTCATGAGTGAAGATTGATAGATCATTTAATCTTTATGGGTTTCCCCCTGCCCCTTAGGGTAATCCCCCTACACAAATTCTTCACAACAAAAGAAATCCAGAGAATTCACCCGGCAAAAGAGAATCCTTCTACATTTAAGGCTTAGTTCTGGAGTGTAAGGAGGGGGAATTGATTATGGATAATATATAAATAAGTTGATCTGGGTAACAATTTTTCTTACTGGTTGATAAATCTATAGCTTCATGAGTAGCACTCCCGATATTTATTGCTTTTCAATTCTTTCTTGTATTTACACTTTCTAACACCGATCTGTCCCTTGATGCAGCAGCAGTCAGCTTGCCTGCTTCCCCCTTGTCCGTTCTAGTAAAGCGTGGATCTGGAATGCACACCTGTCCTCCCATCTCTGCCTTGGTGACAGGTGGCCGGTGAGGGTCGGGGGGTAGGGAGAGCAGGGATGTTCTCTGGGCATGTGGCCTCCATGCCACTGACTGCCAATGGGAGTCACAAACTACCAAATATTTGGGTATTTACAAGTTGCCCAGTATATGTGTAATCTTACAGGAGTCACTAAAGTCATCTTTTTGCCAGGGAACACAAAACACCAGACTGAGTGGCTAAGCCATAACCATCATCTATCTGTTCTCCGGCCGACATGGAGAAGGGTTCTAACTTGAGCTTGGCTCTTCGTCTGAGATGCAGTTCATGTGACAGGAACCCCTTTATTGCTGTTCACCTAGGACCTAGAACAAAGAATTATCTGTGGGGATTTCAACTTCATAAGGCAAAAATATACCAGCCACAGTTCTGGTCTAGGTTTCTTATTTTATCTTTTACCACCATGATAGCTTTTTACCTTCCTCATGCTGAAGCAGCTTCACCAACAGCAAGGATTCAGGAATCCCTTCTGGTGCTCAGGGAGTCTATGATTCTTCAAATAAATTCCTTAGAAATAAAACCCAGCAGAAAAAGAATAGTTTATTTTTTCCATGTTTAATTTTTTTTTTTTAAGAGAGAGAGAAAGAAAGAGACAATGAGTTGTGAGGGGCAGCTGGAGAGAGAGATGCTATCTCTGTCACCCAAGGTTATTCATTTTACAAATATACATGAAAAGGTCGTCTATTCCAGATTCACAAGATGTGCCAAATAATAAGAGACCCATGAAGGATATTCTTACAGCCCTCCTATTTTCTGCGATACGTAAATATTTGTTCCACCTACCCCCATTTTTCATTCTTAGTAATTTCTTCACACTAGTAATGTTTTCTTCAGCACTTACTTTTTTAAAGCAAGGAGCAGAAATTATTATATATAATTTTCCATAAAAATAAAATACTATTACAAAGTACATGACATTATATTGTATGTGTACAAAATGGGGCATACTAAGCACATAAATATGAGCAACAAACATAATTATATCGCATCCCCTTTTACATGGTGTAAAAACATTTCCTTTTAGTATGGATGTTCCTCATCTATCATGTCCCATGTAAAAAAAAAAAAACATTATATAACTAAGAAAATGAAATTGAGACCTTCATCACAAAGAAACACTGTAATTGTTACTCATGTATTGGTAATATTTTCTGATTATGGTGGACAAAAAAAATAATGGCAAACTTGGTTTTTATGGGTATAAATTTCAAATCAAGAAGTTCATCATGAAGTTACTTATTAAAGCATAGATGTAGCTAGAGTTAGTTTTCGAAATGATACAGTGGGTAGGGACGCCTGGGTCGCTCAGGGCGTGATCCTGGGATCCAGGATCGAGTCCCACATGGGGCTCCCTGCATGGGGCCTGCTTCTCCCTCTGCCTGTGTCTCTGCCCCTCTCTCTCTCTGTGTGTCTCTCATGAATAAATAAATAAAATCGTTTAAAAAAGGAATGATACAGCGATTTAGAAAGTTGCTTATAATATAAAGACTTATAAGTCTTGTGATATAGTTAGGATACTCTTCTCCATTGTGAGGTGATTATACAGGAAAGGTAGAAATGAAGAAAAATAGGGGATAGCCTGGCATCTGAAAGGCCAAGAATGCTGCGGTCAGTCGAAGCTGCAAACATCCTCTGTAAGGGGCCCCTTCTCAGGCGCAGCTCTGATACAACGAGTGAAAGAGGCTGTAGCCCCGGCTGGGGAGCTGCCCCGCAAGCAGTAACTGGGGCAGGTGGTTTTGGTGCCCTGCATCCCGGCTATTTGCTTTCCCGAATCATCACTCTTACTTAATTACCCATGTCATTAAAAGAATCACAATGTGTCAGAATGAAATTCAGTTTAAAATGATAAAACAATTTCAGAAATTATTTTACAAAATAACATAAAAGGGGCACATCGTATTGCCCGCATTCAGTTACCTGGAATTTTTCATGGCAAGTAAGTCAGGTTTGCCGAGTGCCTCTTTGGACATAATCTAAAGTTCTTTTATGCTTTTTTTGGATCAGCTATGTCTGATTAAAAGTACTGACTTATGTACTTTGGTCAAAACTGTTTTGGGTACTTGTCACTACAACCATAAAATAGGTAGTAGGTTTGAATGAAGGTTTTTCTGGTTGGGCCATTCTGCTCTCAAGGAAGGGCACAGAGACTCCCTTTATTTAGTAGGAAGCATGTACTTCTATTTCCAAATGTAATGACAAATATTTATTCCATGTTTTTTGTGTATTTTCTTTATAGATGACTGTTTCTTTATAGATGCAAAGTTTTGTGACTGTCCATGTGCAGGTCTTGTTAAATTTTTGAATATCTTTGATTAAATATTTTGTGTTTTTAGTGTTGTTATAAATGACACTTTGAGATTAATTTTTCAGTTGTTCACCCCGATGTATACAAAAGAAATACAACTGACTGTTCTATAGTAATTTTTATTTTGTCACCTTGATAAATTTGATTTTTAGTTCTGATGATTTTCCCTGGATTCTTTTAATATAGAAAATAAACTATGTTCTCACTCATTTGGGGAATATAAATAATAGTGAAAGGGAATATAAGGGAAGGGAGAAGAAATGTTGGGAAATATCAGGAAGGGAGACAGAACATAAAGACTCCTAACTCTGGGAAACGAACTAGGGGTGGTGGAAGGGGAGGAGGGCGGGGGGTGGGGGGAATGGGTGACGGGCACTGAGGGGGACACTTGACGGGATGAGCACTGGGTGTTTTTCTGTATGTTGGTAAATTGAACACCAATAAAAATTAATTTATTAAAAAAAAAGAAAATAAACTATGATGTAGTCTGTGAATAAAAGCTTTCCTTCTTCTTTCAGATATTTATGCCTCATTGTCTCTTTTCCAGCTTATTTCGCTGACAAGCATCTTTCACACCAAGTTGAGGTAAGAGCAGATATCTTTACGTCGTTCTTGATCTTAAGGAGAATGTTTTCCACGTTTTATAATTAATTAGGAAAGTAACTATAGGTTTTCAGTAGATATTCTATGAGTTTAAAAGAGTTACTTTCTATTCTTAGTAATTTTTAAATCAGTGAATATAAAATATTATCAAATACATTTTCTGCAACTATTATTTTAGTGATGGCTCTTTGTTATTCTGTTAACATGTTAAATTTCATTGATGGATTTTTGAAGGATAAAATAACATGCCTGGTGTAAACCGCACTTAGTCATGATGCGTATTTCTTTTTTCATAATGCTGGATTCAGTGGGCTATTATTTCATTAAGGATTTTGGCATTGATGTTTATGGGAACAATATATGGGTCTTTATTCCCTTTTCTGCCTGTTTTGATTTTGGATTGGTTTTGCTATCAGGCTAATAGGGCAAAATGTCACACAAAAGTTACCAGTAAAGTCTTCTGGTCGCGGTGATATATTGAGTGATATATTTTTAATTGTGAATTCAATTCATTTAGTAGATATTCTCTAATTTTTATTTTGTGTCTTAAGAATTTGTCCATTTGGTTATAAGTTGCCAAATTTCTTGTTGTAAAGTTGTTCATAGTATTACCTATTATCCTTTTAATTTGTGTAGCACTTATTGTGGTATTTTCTATTACATTTCTAATATGAATCCTTTGTTTTTTCAGTCTTTTTTTTTCTTAAAGACTCTGGCTATGTGTATATAAATTTTATGGACTGTTCCAGAAACCTAACTTTAGCCTAATTGATATTCTCTATTGTTTTTTCGCTTCTTACTTTCTTGGTTTCAAATCTCATTTCTATTTCTATTTCCTTACATTTACCTTGAGTTTAATTTACTTTTTCCTCCCAGCTTCTTAATGTGGAAGATCTAACTCATTAATTTTTAACTTCTTTTTTAAAAAATAAGCATTTATTTTTTTTAAGATTTTCTGTAAGCATTGTTTTATCTGAATTCTACAAAGTATTATTTGTTATTTTCCCCTTTCTGTTAGTTTAAAATATTTTCTAAATTTCCTCTGGAATATTTAGGAATGAGCTAATTAATTTAATAATATTTGGGGATTTTTTCAGAAATCTTATTATAGCCTAATATCAGAATTGATATCCTGTCAGTCCTGTTTTTGCTTATACATACCATCTCTAGAATGATGTTGGAATGGACTATAAAAGGGTATGGATTTCAGGAAGTGGAAATCACTGGGGGCTGGCTTTGAGGCTGGCTACCACAGGCACATGCAAATTCAGCGTTTTATCTTCTGTATTAACTTTTAACTTTTGTCATTATATAAGATCTCTTTTTATGCCTGAAAATATTTCTTGTTGTAAATTGTACTTTGTCTTATATTAATACACTCACTCTAGTTCTTGTACGATTAGTGTTTCCATGTTAAATGTTTTACATACTTTTCATCTAAACTATCTTGGTATTTAAATTGAGCTTCTTATGGGCATCATAAAATTGAATCTTGATTTTTAATTGTTTGCCTAGACCATTTATAATGAATGTGACTACCAGTATAATTGAACTTAAGGCTACAGTGTTGTTTTCTAGAGGACCTACTGCTCTTTGCTCATTTTTTTCAACATTACTTGCCTTCTGATTTGTTGACTATTTTTAGTATTCTGTTTTATCCCCATTATTATCGTTTACTTACAATCTTCAAATATATTACATGATACTTAACTATAATGTAGAAATCGTTCTATTCTTCCCTTTTCTGTCTTGTGCTATTACAGTCCTATATTTTACATCTCTGTATATTATTAACCTCAGTTACATTGGTTTTGTTTTTTCCATAAACAATCAATTATCTTTTAGAGTAATTTAAAATAAGAGAACAAATACCTTTTTAAATTTTTCAAGTTTTTACCATTTCTGGTAGTTTTCATTTCCTCAATAGAATCCAAATCCATTCAGATGATTTAGAGATTCAGATTTCCATTTGGATTATTTTCATTCAGTCTAAGAAACTACCTTTATCTTTTTTTAGTAGTGCATGTATGTTGGAAAATAATTCTCTTGGGTTTTTTTTTTTTGGTTAAAGATGTTTTTATTTTACCTTTACTTTTGAATGATATACATTCACGAGTTGTAGAATTCCAAGTTGACTTCTTTTTTCATGTCATCACATTAATGATATCACGTTGCATTATCTTTTAACTTACATTATTTTGTATGAGGTATCAGTAGTACTTGGTATCTTCGCCCCTTTGCTTGTAATGTGCCTTTTTTTTAGATTCTTTAAGGATTTTTATTTTTAGCATTTTGATTATGATGTACCTCCGTGTAGATTTCTTTGTTTATTCTGTTTGGGATTTGATTAGTTTCTTGTATCTGAACTTGTTGGTTTCATCAAATATATTAAACACTTGGATGTTATTTATTAAAAAAAAGTTTTTAGTTTGTAGATGCTCAATATTGTCTCAGGGTCACTGAGACTCTGTTCATTTTTTAGTATTTTTTTTCTTCTGTGCTTTATTTTGCATTCCTCCTCTTGCTGTGCCTTCATGTTTAACAGTCTGACCTAATATGCTGCATGTCCAGTGAATAGTTCTTTTCAGATATTATATTTTTGTGTTATATAAATCCCATTTTTTATATCTTTCATTCCTCTGCTCTTAATATTCATGTTTTCCTTTAAATTCTTAAATAAATTATAGTGACTATTTTAAAGTTCTTGTCTACTAATCCTATCATCTATGTCAATTCTGGGTCTCTTTTTTTAAAATGTTTTTTCTCTTTAATACTGTCTTATTTTTTTGCTTCTTCACATATCTAGTAATTTTTTATTGGATGCTAGACATTATAAATACATTATTGAGTTTCTAGATTTTTTGTTTTCTTTAAAGAGCATTGAATATTATTTTGGAAAACAGTTAAGTTGTCTTGTCCATCAATTTGATCCTTTAAGGGTTATTTTTGTTTTCTCATGGCAGTGTAGTGTAGTTTTTAACTATTCTAGTGCTAGTTCAGCCTGTTACCTAGGCATTACCTATTTGAAGTGTCTACCAAAATCCTGAATATTCATGGAGGTGTCTTCCCAATGGCTGGTCAAAAAGTTTAAATACACTCCAAGCCTCTATAAGCTCTTGAAATTGTTTAGTTCACAATTCCCAATAGTGGTTTTTTTTTCTAATAGTTTTTTGTTCAGCCTTGAGGCATCTCACAGTAGTATATGTGCACCTTAGAATTCACAAAAAAGAATTGAGACTTCTGAGGAGCTTTATGAAACCACTTTATTTGCATAGCTGTCTTCTCCCTGATATTTTGTCCCACGAATTCTAGCCAATTTAGCTTTTCTGAACTCTGATCTGTCTCTTCAACTTTGCAAGGCTTCTATGATTTGCTTGCATTTCCCTTCCCATGTTTTGCCTTTAAACACAAAGTCAGGGAAACTATAGAATGTACTCCATTTTTCTTGTTATAGTGATCACAGCCCTGGGCAGGTCTTATGTTTGAAAACAATGATTTTGTATGTTTTGTTGGATTCTGTATCTGTTTCTAACAGGAAGTTATGTCTGATCCATTTACTTCCTCAAGGCCATAAGTCGAAGTTCTCTTTACTTTGAAAATTTGACCAGATTTTAAGGTCAATGAGATCTGAAAATATTATACAGAATATTTACTGATAGTTACACTTTGCAGTATTCCTTTCTGGGGACATTTAAACAACTACAGCTGAAAGGGACTATAGCAATGGTGGATGAAATGAATTTATTAGCTACTCTATATCTTAAGCATCATTGTTGTCCCCTGCATGGAGGTAACACTTTTCTCAATAAATATAATTCACTGAATTTAAAAATACTCTCTGGAGACTTCCAGATCATCAGCCAACCAAAAAATGGGGATGGAATATTCCCTTAAATAAAATTTAGATGTATTATTTTGTTCAAGAAAATGATTAATGGATTATTTATAATATAGCTACTCCAGTCCTTTATAGTGTGACAAACTTAATAAAGAAAAGCACCAAAAAAAAGTATAGATAAATAGAAAGAGGGGACATAATAGCTCCTGAATGAGACTATAGATACAATAAAATACGTGATTAATATGGAACAAATATGGAGAGAAATTTTAAAAAGAAAAAGAAAAAAAATTAGGGGACACTATAACCAAGATATTCAGAAGTGAATTACCTAACTACAAAATTCTATCTCTTCCATTTGTGAAACACCCACATGGTGTGACTTGAAGCTCCCTATAGAGAGAGGTGAGAGAAGACTGCAGGGTCGTAGGGAGGAAGTCAGGTCAGACTTAGCAGAAAGAACATGAGTGAAGCATAAAAGCAAGAAATTGCAAGGTAAGTTCTAGGAATGAAAATAAAACCAGTTTGGCTACAATGAGGGGGAGTACTATAAAATAAGACTGGAAAAGATAAGATAAATTGGGGCCAGATTATATAGGTCTTTGAATGCCAGGCTGAGGATTTGCTGCTCTTTTTGGTTAAAAATGGGGAGTCACTGAAGGTTTTTGAGTAGGGGAGTGAAGTGACCTTTGGGTCAATTACTCTGGCTGCAATGTGTAAAGTAGATTGGAAGAGGGAGAGAATAAAAGTGAAGAGACACCCTGGGAGGCTATTGAATTAGATCAGGTGACAAGTAATGAGAACCTGAACTATGGGAGTAGCAGTAGGACTGGAAAGAAAAGGATGAATTCAAGATATCTTTCATGGGTCAAATCTATGGGGCTTAGTAACTAATGAGATCTGAGAGAACTGTTAAAAAAGATTCTGAGATTTTTAAGCCTGAGTTACTGAGGAAGTGATAAAGTAGGGAAATAAGGAGAGAAAGCAGGTCTGAGTGGTTGTAGGTTATATGTATGTGGGGTATTGGTGATGGTGTTTTTCATGATGGTGGGAGTTTTGTGCAGAGGAGATGATGAGATGGATTTTGATACACTACCCTCATAAGCACTGGAAGGTAGCAGTTTTCAGAAAAAAGAAATAAAATAATTAAATTCTAGAGTTAGGAAGACTGCACTTAGTTGATAGTTGGCTCTCAATAAATGTTGACTGAACCAACCCTAATTAATTCCAAATGGATGTTTTTCATTCATTCATTTAACAGAT
The DNA here is from genome assembly GCF_018345385.1 of Vulpes lagopus. Lineage (NCBI taxonomy): Eukaryota > Metazoa > Chordata > Mammalia > Carnivora > Canidae > Vulpes > Vulpes lagopus. Next base: position 54,547,654 of record NC_054836.1, on the reverse strand, counting down.
ATTTATTGAACAACTACTATATGCTAGACACTGGTATATAAGTATGAGAAGATATCATGGTTTTCAACAGAAATGATGTCTTCTTTATGGAAAACATAGTCAAGTGGGAAGCATGATTAAATGAGAATTTATAATAAACAACATATGTATTACTTTAGTGAAAATACCAGTTGATATGCAAGATCCACTTCCCCCTGAAGAATACTCAAATGAATATCTGACTCAACTAAAAGACTGAGCAGGAATTAGCCAGGTCAAAGGGAGGGGGGAGATATTCTAGGCAGAGGAAATCTCAGTTGCAGAAGTTCAGTGGTGTTAAAGTTTGAGTCTTTGGAAGAATTGAAAGAAGTTTATTATGGCTGAATGATAGAGTCTGAATGAAGAAAGAGAATTAGGTATGGACCAGTTCATGAAGGGTCTTGTCCCTTTTTTAAGGACTTTGTATTAAGAAGTAGAAAATCACTGAAGAATTTTAGCAGAGAAACAGCATGACCATATTTGCATGTTTTAAAGATTCATTAACTGTTCACTCTGAATAAAAATATTTACTGTGCCCTCAGGAGTTCACACATAAACAAACAGAAGCAAAGTAATAAGATAAGACCTACAATAGTTTAAAATGCTATTTACACAAGTGTATACTCATTAGACAAGCATAAAAATTATAGGACACGGAGGATAGGACAATTAATATTGTTTATAAGGGCAGTGTTAAAGAAAATTTAAGAACAGGCCATTTTGAGCTGGAATAGAAAGTTAAATAGGCCCTTCAAATAAATAGTTTAAGTAAATATTTAAGCAAAAATGTCATTTACAACTCTGAGTATCTCTGATTTGTGTCCAATTACGGCTTTTTCTGTCATCATTTTTTATATTATTCTTTTTCTATTCATGTTTAATGTTGATGTAAATTTAGTTGAAGTATATAAGTATTTGAGTGTATATGAGAAAAGCTACTTTATCCAACCACTAAAGTGTTTAAGTTGCAACTACGAACCAAGTGGTGTGACAGTTTTTCAGTATGTTAACAAATGTGTTACCAGGAAGTAGGTACTTTCTGACCATTAGCCTTAGAAGTAAACTTCAGCTTTCTTTCCCCTAGGAATTTGGCTCACTCTCTTGCCTTTCTTGGATTTCTTGCAATTAGACTATCCTTGTGATGGAGTTCAATGGAATAACTCAATGGAATGTCTTCCTTTCCGAGTTAGCCTAGTAAGATCCTGCAAGGACTTTCATACATTTTTCTCTCTTCATGCATTGCTATGTTAAATGCAGATGATCCAACAGGGCTCCAGAGAGGCCCCAGGAAATGATGGGGCCACAGGATGGAAGGAGTTTGGGTGACTGAGTCACATCTTGCAAGGCAACTGCCCGTGAGAGTCCCTTAGCCCATCACACTATGAGGTTAGAAAGAAATTAATTTTTATTTGGTTCAAGTCACTGAATATTTGGAGTTGTTTGGGAGTTGAAAATTGGGTTCAAGACACTGGAATTTGAGTTACCATAGCTAGTGTCAATCACCTTGACTAGTAAAACCCTTATTATTTTCTTCAGTCCTTTTAAGAATTTGAGTGCTTCTCCAGGCCTTCAGTCTCTGTTTTAAGACTTGAGTGTCAGAACTCCCAGAGATTATCTCCTTTACTAAAGATATTATATCTACCCTTTATATAATCAATTAGTTTAGTGTCAGTGCTGATTCTTAGGAACTTTGACTAAATATTTGAGGATTCAGACAGATTTTTAACATCATTTATTAATTAGTCTAGCTAATATTTATTGAACAGATATTAAGTTAAGTGATATACAGCTCCTGCCTTGATATGTCAGACATTACATTATATGGGTAGTTTTTGCTTGATTGTTCTTATGGGATATTACTACTAGGGAATCATAAAGGAAATATCTCTTACAGCAAAATAGGCTTAACCTGATATTAGTTACAGCACTAATTTTTATAGCTGTAACAGTTATCTGGTGAAAAACATTTAATAATAAGATACAGGTTGCTCAGTATACCTGGTTACAAATAGATGTGGGATAAGAGTATTAGCTGTCATAGATATTTCTCAAATAATTGGTCATTAAGAAAATCAAGATTTTAAGTGTGCAAGGTAATTTTTCCAAACCAAAGATTCTCAGAAAAACATCACACTTTGTGTCTGGATCCAATAAGACCTAAAAGCCTATCCAGGGTCTTCATCATTCTCCCATTCAGCATCACATATGGTTAACTCATGCAGGCCTGAGTGGGAAACCCTGTTTGATGCCTACTGACTCTTTGACAGACCCTGGGCAATTTACATAACCTCTCTCAGCCTCATGAAATAATAGTACCTTGTGCTTCTGCCCTTGCTCCCCTGCTGTTCTTTTCTCAACACAGCAGTCAGAGTGATCCCATTAAAACATTTAAGTCACATCATTTTATGACTTTTCTCAAATATCACCAATGGCTTTTCATCTCACTAAGAACAAAAGCGAGTCTTTATAATGGTCTACAAGGCTATGTGTGATTGGATAACTGTCTGACCTCATTTTCTATTCCTCTGCTTGTTCACTCTGTTCCAGCCCACCAGCCTTCTTGCTAGCTTTCAAAATTTCCCAGTAAAAGAGCAGGGTTTAAAAACATGCCTGGTTTCTGTCTCCTTCGCGTCATTATTTCTGATTTATCAACATTTTAAGTGAGTTTCCATAATCTTCAGAATAAACTCATAAAAATATTAATGGTTAACATTTAATTGTGTTTATCATGTGCCAACATGATACCCTTCAATCTGCATAGATACCTTAAGAGGTGGTTATGCCCAGTGGTTTTAAAGCACACTCTAGAATCATGCTGAGAGGGATTAAATCCCCATTCCACCACTTACTGATCATGACTTTGGGAATGAAGAAAATTCTGTTCTACTCAATAGTTATGCATGAATATTTTTAAAGTGCCTGGAAGAAGGCTGAGCACATAGCATAAGGATTTGCTAAGAATATAAATAAAAACAGATTCTTATTGTTTGTGCTTCTGTTTAATTATCTGTAAAACAGGAATAAGAATATAGGATTAATCCCATAGGATTTTTGTGGGCATTAAATGAGATAACATGTACTGATCACAAAACAGTGTCTGACACCTGGTAAGCCCTCAGTAAATGTTAGCTATTAATATTTTTACTATCACACTATCACAAGGACATGGATGTTTAGACAGATTAAAATGTGAGAGGTTACAGAAGTTGTAAGCATCTGAATTGTTTGTTCAAGGCTATCTCATTTAAAATGGCATTCTTAACCACAGCCTTTAAGGGTTACAAGCATATTCTTTGTTTGTGAGCCCCCATCATTCAAGTGAAGCATAAAAGCTTCCAGTTTCTTTCCTTTATGTATAATGATGAATGTTTTTGTTGTGCAGTAAATTTAAAAACTCCATCTATGTTATTGTTTCCTCTTCTCAATTCATTGATGCAGTTCCACTTTGAATCTAGATTCTAGGTATGTAGATAAAGGAGAGGCATGAGCTCATTGGAAGGTAGTGGAGATTGTGGAGTCTGAATCTCTCCTGGGGTAGAATTTCTCCTCTCCTTTACTATGACTTCATTGTCAATCGCCAAGCTGTATCACAGAGCAGGAGAGTTCTTGCTCAAATGGAGAAGGATGGGGATTATGAGACAATCTTATGACATCTGGGGACACTGATCCGTATGGATATAGCTGAAATAGTCACTCTGATTTCAGCACTTCAGAGACCTACCATCCCTTCCTTTTTGTGCATTTGTTTCTTTTGAATTTTCAGTGTTCACTTATGATAGAAATTGAAGAAATTGTTAGAGCACTGTAATATCAATAACATAAGCTAGATTTTTTCCCATATCATGAGTTCTATGTTTCTTACCCGTCATTTGTTCAACCACGAAACCCAATAATAAGCTGTATCCAAAACAAAATAGTTATTGCAGAATAACTTTAGGTATGCAAAGGCAGCCAAGTGTAAGTTTTAGAATGTTTTCGTGGGGAAACATCTGCAAAATGTTTGTGCAAGTGGGAATAACACAAGGGTTTACATAACAATTGTACAGCATATTTTCTTTTTGGCAACAAAGAAACACCCATGCAGCATATTTAAAAATATTTGTGTGTTTGAGCTACATTTTCATTGGCAATGGACACACAACCACAGTGACCAGGCATCAATCAACATTCTATTTTCCAGCTGTTTCACAAAATGTGTAATCAGTCACAAACTGTATTTGGTTCCACATATATGCATTCTTAACTTTTCCCTTCCGTCTCATGAAACACAGGATTGGAAAAACTGGGCACATTTTGAATATTCAAATTAAGAATCAACTAAATGGAATGGTGGTGTCTCTATTTTCTAAAGCATGCCTCGTAAAAAGCAAAAGCACTATTTAATTCTGAGAAAAGAAGGCTGTCCTAAGGAATAAGTATTTAAAGGAAACACACAATTTAGTGGTAGTACTATGCAATAAATAATAATGTGCAGTTCTGGAAGAGCCATAAAGTCCTTGTCAGAAACCGAAATTGGAAGAGTTCTCAATTCTCAGTTCCACTGTAAATTGGGGTTAATTGATGGTTTGTAGCATGTAGGATTAGGCAGCTAGCGCTCAGTACAATCACCAGTCCCTAATGGGATTCTCAAGCCCAAAGATGCATAACCTAGTGCTATTTACCAGCAAAGACAAATTGATTAAATGAACTACTTACTTAGTTAACTGAATCTAGAGCCCCAAAAGTTGTAGGCACATTCAGAAAAATAAAAGAAAGTAAAACAAAATGAGATACAAACTCACACCTGTCAGAATGGCTAAAATGAACCATTAAAGCTAAGCCACTAAGCCATTAGCCTGTTAAAATTAACAGCTCAGGAAACACCAAATATTGGTGAAGATGCAGAGAAAGGGGACTCCTCTTACACTGTTGGTGGGAATGCAAGCTGGTACAGCCACTCTGGAAAACAGTGTAGAGGTTCCTCAAGAAGTTAAAAATAGAGCTACCCTATGACCTAGTAGTTGTACTCCTAGGTATCTACCCCCAAGATACAAATGTAGTGATTGAAGGGGCGGGGCACATGCCCCCCAGTGTTTATAGCAGCAGTGCCTGCAGTAGTCAGATTATGGAAAGAGCCCAGATGTCCATCAACAGACGAATGGATAACGAAGATGTGGTATATATGCACAATGGACTATTACTCGGCCATCAAAAAGGATGAAATCTGACCATTTACATTGATGTAGATGGAACTGGAAGGTATTATGCTGAGCAAAGTAAGTCAGTCAGAGAAAGACAATTATCATATGGCCTTACTCATGGAACTTAAGAAACAAAACGGTGGATCATAGGGGAAGGAAAAATAAAATAACATCAGAAAGGGAGATAAATCATAGAGACACTTAAGTATAGGAAACAAACTGAGGGTTACTGGAGGGGAGGGGGGGGATGGGCTACCTGGGTGATGGGCATTAAGGAGGGTACGGTATAATGAGCACTGGGTGCTATATGCAACTGATGAATTACTGAACTCTACATCTGAAACTAATGATACACTATATGTTAACTAATTGAATTTAAATAAGTTATAAAAAAGAAAAGTAGAAATTATTTTCTAAATAGAAAGCTAGTAGAAATAACAATTTTAAACATATTTTTAATGAGATTTTGTTATTAGATCAATGAATGTTCCCTCTAAGTGATTAGAGCAACTAATATTACCTGTAAATTTCAAACAAGTTAAATTATGTTATATTCTGTGTGTTATAAATTGTTTTCAACAGAGTAATATTATTAATAGAAATTAACTTCCCTGCGCCTTTTCTTTAATAATTGCTAAACTGATTTAAAGAGGTTGCAATCTCAGGCACCCACAGGGACCAGTCAAGCTACAAATGGGATTAATTAGGCCTGCTAGGGGCTACGTTCTTCTAGGGACCACATATTCTGTCAAAGGTGGTAAACTGATTTAGCTTAGTCAGTTGTTACTTTGTAGGCATTTGGCACTTGACAAAATTTCTACGTTTATTTTTATTAAAACCTAGAAATTTGTATTTTCTTTATGAACACTTAAATTGAAAATGTTAACAACTAATAACACTTTATGAAATATTATATAGCTCTAATAGGACATGTTTTCTGTCTGATTCAGCGATGTGTAACAACATATCTTTGTCTTGACCAAATCATGAGGCATATACACAAGTCCTATGAGACCACCTAATAAAAGAAGTACCTAATTTAATCTGGGAATTCTTGGTAGGTATACCAGTTACAGTCAGGTGGGTTATGCTGTAGTAGCAAAGAACCCCAAACTTTAGAGGCTACGTGAACAAAAGTGTGTTTCTCCCTTGTGCTATATGTCCGTAATAGGCAATGAAAGAGGTTTTGCTTTGTCGTGGTTAGAGACTGAGACTGATGAAACAGCCCTATCTGGAACATAGGATAGAGGGAAAAGAGCCATGGAAAATCCCACAATGGCTTTTTAAACGACACACATCACTTCAGCTTCTGTGTCACTGGCCAAAGCTAGTCACATATGGTATATAGTAAAGAATTTAGCTTTGCCCGAAAAGAGGGTTGGCCTTTTCCCTCAGCTCCAGGAGTATCTTTGGTGAGGGGAGTGCTAGCCTCTACCTGACGGTCTTAGGGTGGGAGATGGCCCTAACAGAAAGACCAACCATGTGTTTTCATGTGAGAGTTTTGGGTTGTGAAGCATCAGCTGACTTGGAAACTTGGGTTTGGCTACTCGGGTAATCACTCAGTCTATCACGCCTATGTATTGAAGTTTCAGTAAAAACTCTGGACTCAAAGCTTAAGCGTCTCTCTGAATATTTCTACACCTTGACACTGAGAAGGTCATGGGTCCAGAGCACAACAGTAGCCTTATGTTTGGAATTCTCTCAGGCTCTGCTCTAGAGTCTCCCCCTTTGGCTGTATTCTTCATCCTTATTCTTTCTCTGTAGTAACTGTGTGAGTACAATAGCATTCAGTGAATTCTGTAAGTCCTTCTAGTGAATCATCAAACTTCACAGTGGTTTTGGAAATTCCCTGAATTTGCAGTAGTATCAGAGTAAGTGCAATATAGGAGACCACCCCGAAACTTGATAGCTTGGCTAAATATGGGTACATGTACTCTTCAGTTCAATGGGGTGGAATGTGCAGAGTGCCCTCAAGGAAGAGCCAATTTGCAAATTTTAATCCAACATACCACAGTGGGCTTCAGGAGGGAAGTGATATTTGCCCTCAGTCATAAAGGATATATAGGAGTCAGTATAGTAAAGAGAGTTGTTAAGTTTGTGCTAGAGATAGGGGCAGAGTACGATTAATCATGTAATGTTGGCATATCATGATATGAACAGAGAACTTACTTACATACAGCTTTATATTCCCAAACTAGCCAAGGGGATTGGTAGGTCCGGGCCAGGCTATAAAGGGTTTTCCATGATTAGTAGGATAAAAGTGCTTAACGATAAACAATAGTGATTAAGAAGAGAAATCTTGGATTGGGTCAGCAGTATGAGGTCAGCAAAGAAACTAGGCACTGGGGAAAGCTTCATCAGAAGAGGTCGCATATGAGAGAGTTGACAGCAGTCTTTGGGAGGGAAGTTCCACGGAGTAAGGCTTTTTATTCTGAGCACTCATAGTTATTCATTCAAAGGGGACCATATAGTCTTAAGGGTTTAAAAATGCTAAGCAGAACTAATTGTGCTCTTCTCACCAAGATATCTTTATTTTAGTGAATAAGGTTAGTCCCAATCCTCAGGGGGAATTTAGAGGTAGTGTTGGGACACCTGGCTCTATGGGTATATGGGTTTTGAAGAGGTGCCCTTCAAGCGGTAGAAATCTTTTTCTTCATGACCCCCTGGGAAATAAAGTATATGTCGTGACTCAGAATACTGGCATATTATTGTTTGAAATCCACAAAGTGTGTCTTCTGCAAAATGTTCTCTAATGATGTAGTAACCCTTGTCATAGTCCATCGAGGATGCTATAACAAAATATCATACACTGAGTGGCTTAAATAGCATTTATTTCTCACAGTTCTAAAAGGTTGAGAAGTCTAAGATCAAGGCACTGGAAGATTCTGTGTCTGGCGAGAGCCCATTCCTGGTTTATAGCTGGCCATCTTGCTGTGTCCTCACATAATAGAAGGGGTGAAGTTGTTCTCTAGGGCCTATTCTATAAGGGTACCAATGAATGAGATTTATAAGAGCCCTCATGACCTAATAACTTCCCAAAGGCCCCACCTCCAAATACCATTATATTGGGGATTAAGTTTCAATGTATGAATTGGGGAGGGGGGCACATTTATTCTATAGTGGCATTTTTTTTTAATTTAAATTCAATTTACCAACATATAATATAACACCCAGTGCTCATCTCATCACTTGTCCTCCTTAGTACCCATCACCCGGTTACTCCATCCACCCACCTACCTCCTCTTCTGCAACCCTTTGTTTTATTTCCCAGAATTAGGAATCTCTCAAGATTTGTCTTCCTCTCTGATTTTCCCCATTCAGTTTCCCCCCTCTTCCCTTATGGTCGGTTTCACTATTTTTTATATCCCACATATGACTGAAACCATTATGATAATTGTCTCTGACTGACTTATTTCACTCTGCATAATACCTTCTAGTTCCATCCACATCAATGTAAATGGTAGGTATTCATCCTTTCTGATGGCTGAGTAATATTCCAGTGTGTGTGTGTGTGTGTGCACTACATCTTTATCCATTCATCTGTCAAAGGACACCTCAGCTCTTTCCACAGTTTGGCTACTGTGAACATTGCTGCTATGAACATTGGGGTGCAGGTGTCCCATTGTTTCACAACATCTGTTATCTTTGGGGTAAATACCCCATAGTGCAATTGCTGGATCCCATGGTAGCTCTATTTTTAATTTCTTGAGGGACCCCCATACTGCTTTCCAGAGTGGCTACATCAGCTTGCATTCCTACCACCGGTGGAAGAGGGTTCTCCTTTGTCCACATCCTTGCCAACATTTGTTATTTCATGTCTTTAATTTTAGCCATTCTCACTGGTATAAAGTGATATCTCATTGTGGTTTTGATTTGTATTTCCCTGTTGACAAGTGATGTGGAACATTTTTTCATGTGCTTGTTGGCCATGTGTAGGTCTTCTTTGGAGAAATGTCTGTTCATATCTTCTGCCCATTTCTTGATTGTATTTTTTGGGTTTTTTGGGGGGTGTTGAGTTTGATAAGTTCTTTATAGATCTTGGATACTAGCCCTTTATCTGATATGTCATTTGCAAATATCTTCTCCCATTCTGTACGTTGCCTTTTAGTTTTTTTAACTGTTGCCTATAGCAACAGTTTTTAAGAAGAGTGTGTAATAATTTGAGATGGTAGCCAGTCAGTATTTTTCTTCTTCAATGGCCTTCCACATTCAGACTTCATAGGGGGACTTGTCAGGAAAACAAACAAATAGGAAAAATGGCAATTCTTAGTTTCGGAGTTCAAAAAGCACTCAGCAGGTATAAGAAACAATTTGCAGGTTATGTAATCTGGCAGAAAAGGTTTTTTTTTTTTTAATTTGTTTTGTTTTGTTTTCTCCAGAGCATACACTACAAAAGGCCATAGGAACTCAAAGATGAATTAAGAAAGGAGGTTTGACAGTGTGAGTTTGGGGAATGGTAGGTACAGTGTTTAACTTTCCAGATTCATCTCTTGGTAATAATAATAATAATAATAATAATAATAAAGAAACCCTCCAAATGTAATGTAACTACTTTACATTGGAGAACACAATAGACTAGACCAGTGCCTGACATTTCCTATCAGGATCTCTAAGTTTCTTCTACCAGAGTTGGTTGGGATCAGGAGTGATCTTAGGTGAGAGTGATTCTCTTCTACCGGCTCTAAGTCTTCCATAGGCTCAAATGGCTTTGGAAGATCAGTCAGATCTTCTAAGGGGGACCAAGTGAGGGTCAGTGGATATATTCTGATAGTTGGGACAAGGAGAACCCAGGGAGTGATTTGCTTAACCTTAATGACATTGGACACATCAGTGAATTTGGAGTGCACAGGTTCTGATAGCAAAGACTACAATGAGAAATGTGTCAACTCTGTTAAGTTCCAGAATGGAAATGGGCCTCACTTAAAAGATTAGTTGACATGAAGAACATTTTGTGGTGTGGCAGTACAACACTCAGATAGATCAAGGCCAAACAATAGAGCTCTCCCGTACACATACTAATGCCTCGTGGAATTTAGCATGTCTCCAAATGGGCAGGTGGATGATCAGAGAAAGTTTGAAAGGTTTAAAATGCCATCCATATTCTGATGACTCTCATTCATGACTTTATCATTTACTCCAGACTGTGTATCTAGCTGCATGCTCAACATGTATAAGAGATGCCTAATTGGAACCTCAAATTTGATGTTTCCAATAAAAGGAATATTTTTTAGCTCTAATCAGAATTGGCTACATAATTTGCAGAGCCCAGTGCAAAGTGAAAACAAGGCATCTTGTTCAAAAACTAGAAAAAAAATGCCATCAAAAGTATTAAAACATAAGGCTTTTTTTTTCTCTCTCTCTGTGCTCTCTCTCAACTTGTCATGATATTTTTTTCATTTGCTATTTAATGTCACGGTCCTTCAAACATGAGAAAACAATCACAGGCGGTGCAGACCATCCCAGGGCTGGGAGAGATGGCAGCAGCAGGAACTACAGGTAGTACTTTAGCTGAGGACAGGATAGTCAAGCCGGGCATCTCCCCTTTCCCTAGACCACTGCCTTTTCTAAGGGTGTTGTTGCCTTCATGCATGGTCACGGTAGGTATTTGGATGTGGGATGGCCTGGGAAAACCATTGGCAAATGTGCCCCTTGGGCTGGAAGGCCTTAGAGGTCACTGGTGTGGTGGGGCAAGGCTGTGCAGACCCTGGGGTATCTGCTAAGAACTTATCCTAGGGAAGCAGAGTAGCAGCAGGAAGCATAACTATGTGAGAGTATCCCATTGGATTTCACTTACAAAACACAAAATCAAAGATAAAATTATTAAAAATTTCAAGATGGCTAACACAGGACTTTAAGCCCCATTGTGGGGCCCTTCTGGGAATGAAGAACTATGTGACTGCATTGGCCTCATACCCATGAAGGTGCCCCTGACTCTACCCCCAATGCAGCTTCTCCTCCAGGCTATCTTAAATCAGTAAGTAGCACAACTTGTCACCTATTCATTGTTTATATCCAAGCATCATCCTTACTTTACTAATAACCCACATCTGTTACATTAAGGAACAAACTCCTGTCAGTGCTATATCTAAAATATAAACTCTTTCCAAATACTTTTCCTCACCTCTTAGATTATCACATATCACAACAGCCTCTTAGACTGTATCTCTCGCTTTCATTCTTGCCCACCTAGAGTTTGTCCTCCATGTAGCAACCAGTCCTTTAAAAATATAAAGCAGGCCGCTTCACAATTTTCTCAAAATTTTCACCTCACACTTAAAATTCTTCTCATGGCTTGCAAGTACCTATAAGATACAATCTTTGCCCGGCTCTCATGCTCTATTCCTTAAATATTGAGATTTTTTACATTTTATATCCCTAAAATATTCAACATATCCCTATAATATTCTTCCCTAGAATTTTCTTCTTAGATGTCACTCCCTCAGAAGAGATGTTCTCTGATAATCCTGTTGGGAGGCTTTTTTTTTTCTCTGACACCAAATATGTGGTGTCTTTTCTTATATCAATAACCAGTTTTCCAGTTCTGCGAAACCAATTACATATCCATCAATTCAGTTCAATTCTGACACCAACTATCCAGAATCAGCATGGATCCCACTGGAAGGGCTCAGTCCCACAAGACTGCTTCCTGCTACAGATGCCAGTCAAAGTTCTGGGCCACTTGTCCTTCTGACTCATCAGCTGTACATTGGGGGTTCCCACAACCCCTCCTCAGATTTGACAATTTCTAGAATAGTTCACAGAACTCAGGAAAACACATCGTTTATGTTTACTATTTTATGTATAAAGGATACAGATGAATGGCCAGATGAAGAGAATCATAGGGCCAGGTCCAGAAGGATCCCAAGCACAGGAACTTTCGTTGCTGTGGAGTTGGGGTATGTTACACTCCTAGCATTTGGATATGTTTACTAACCTGGAAGCTCTCTGAATTTCTTTGTTCAAGAGTTGTAGAGCTCAATCTCCGTCTCCCCTTCCCTTTCTTGAAGGTGGGTGAGTAGGGCTGAAAGTCCCAACTCTCTAATCACTTGGTCTTTCAGGTGACCAATCCCACTCTGAGGCTACCTAGCTCCACCGGCCCCTCCCCCCGCCTTCCACCCCAACCCTCAAGTCACCTTATTAGCATGAACTCAGGTGTGATTGCAAGTTAGGCATAGAATACTAAAAGACACTCCTATTAGTCCTATCAGTCAGGAAATTCTAAGGGTTTTAGGATCTCTGTGCCGGGAACTGGAGACAGATCAAATATATGCTTTTAATTATACCATATTTATCTAAAATAGAAAATTGCATTACTCTTTTTCTGCTTCTCAGTCTTATTTTTCCTCCTGACATTTAGCACAATACTTACACTAATAATTTGTTTATAGATTTATTTTTGCTCTAAGAAGTCAGAGGCTTTGACTGTCTTAATCAACCCTTTTATCCCCAAGGCACACAACAGGAGCACACAGTTAGTCCTCAATAAATATTTGTTGCATAAAAGAATATATAAATATGACTATATATTTAACCTAAATTTACAAAATATATTAGAATCTGATAATACTTGGAAGTGATTAGAATATATTTTTCATATAAGATAAAATCAGGGCTTAGAATTAGAAATGAAATTCAGTTAAATGTTATATATTTGCCTACTAAAATCTTCATTATTTAATTTACAAGCAGCATATCAACATCTTTACAAGTTCCTATAACTACTGCTTCAGGAACCTTAAATTTAACAATGTTATACATTATATATAAGATACTATATTGGTTTTATTTTGCTTCTGAACAAATTATCACAAATTTAGCGACTTAACACAAATTTGTTATTTTACAATCTGGAGATCAGGGGCCTGAAATGGGTCTCATTTTGCTAAAATCAAGGTGCTGGCAGGACTGTGTTCTTCCATAGGTTCTAGGGGATAATCTGTTTCCTAGGTTTTTCTAGTTTCTGCCTGCATTCCTTGTCTCATGACTCCTTCCTCCATCTTTGAAGCTAACAATGGTAGGTTGAGACTTTCTTTGGCCTGCTCTTTTGTCTTCTAACATTTTTAAAGAGGCATGTGATAATCCGGGATAATCTCTCAATTTTAAGGTTCTTGCCTTTATTATATCGGCAAATCCCTTTTGCCTTATAAGGTAACATATTCATGGATTCTCCAGATTAGGCCTGGATATCTTGGGGAATCCAATATTCAGCCTACCACAGCCGGTAATTAGCATTATTGCCTGATTAACCATACTTTAAAAATAATTTTTTAAAGCCTTAGAAAAGGTGATACTAAGTCAGATGATTAGGGCACTTAGGCAGCTTGATGAAGATTACTAGGTGTGGATCTTGGTGCACAGAAAACATGTTTTCTGGCTAAGGGGTGAGCAGTGCTTGCTTCAACCAAATGTTGTCATGCAGAGATGTGAGTCCAGGGTGGTCAGTTCTTTCACTTTTGCAAGACAACCTGGAAATGCAAATTTATATGGAGTATCCCCTAATTTTTGCAGTGTTGGCAACAAGATACATCATGAATTTTTTTTCAAAACTGTGTAGGCTAAAACACGTCTCTAAGTGGGTCCTGATCTCTGAGCCACCGTTGTGCCGCCTAACTTCTAGTTGGCCAAGAGGAACCCTCCTTTCTTAATCCCTTCAGCAAATTGTATGCCTGCCTAGTGAATTATATTGCAGGTATTAGGAACTAATTAATGTATAAAATGTCTACCTTTTGTGGCTAGATATCACTTGGAGTTAGTTCATACATTGTTACACAGAATGGATAGGTATTGCTAAAGAGACAATTCATTAAAATTGTTTTGTCTTTTATTTACTTACTGAAGAATGTTTAATAAGTTGCTATTTATTGAGCAGTCTCCTCCCTCTGTGAGGCATTGTAGTGAATAAGAAGATAAATCAGACAGAGTTCCTTTTTTCAGGGAACCTGGCTTCGAGGGCCTGCACATTAAAATTTTGACAAGGACTATTGAACTTCAGTGAGAAAAAAGGTCACTGCTTTTGAGGAGAATCAAGTCCTTACTTGAAGACTTGAAGGAAAGTATATTTAAGTTGTGCCTTAAAGGATAGAAGCTAAATACTCCATTCCCCTTTTTCTTGTAATTATTTTTTTTTCTATGTATAGTTGAAGTTTCTAGGTCCTTCATTCATATGGACTTTGCTACATAATTATGTCTAGATAACTCCTATGAATGCAATTTTAAAGGGTGTACTAACAATGAGAAGTGAGTGACTGATCAAAGACATTAATCTTAACCCATATTTTCCTTGTGCAGCTTTAGGAATGCTTCAGTAGATGGAAAACATAGTGTATTGTCTTAGTATTTGAACCAAAAGTAAAAGAATAAGTGCTAGTGCAATGAGAAATGTTAAATGTGATGGGCAAACCAGCTGAACAAACAGGCTGGAAATTTGCTTTATGAAACTCACCTTACAGAATTTCACCCAATAAAACACATGGGTATGCAGTATTAATTTTTTTCTGTGTCTATGTATCATCACAAAAGGCCCTTTTTAATCATATTCTGGGTGCACATTTGGTCCCATTTGAACACAATTTATGAACACTTACTTTCTTATTTGAATTCCACCTTTTGACAAAGTGGGCAAGAATCCAAGTAAGGCAGCATGCTTAACTATTATTCTAATACATATGCACCAGAATCTTAATGCAAAACAACTCAAATTCACCAGAACTCAACATATCATGAAATCATAACCTTTTATTTTATTTAGTTGTACTCAGTATAATCCCATATCTGTTTCAGACTTTCGTTACAAATAAGTACAGTTGAACACAATTAAAAGGGGATACGAGGTATATAACAGCCGCCACAACAAACTCTCAGACTCCATTTTAATCATAAAAAAAAAAACCAATAAAACAAGAGTTAGAAAAACTGTGCTTAGCTTGCATTGATTCCTCATTCTACAGGATTATCCTCAGAAGCCTGCACTCTACCACTTTTCCTATATGAGACAAAGATTTAGCCAGAAATGAAGGAATACAGGCCAAAATGATTTAACCCATTGCAGCTTTGCTAATAGATATTGAGACATGTTTTTCTTTCTTAGTCTTTCCTAAAAATTCCAAGGCATCTGCGAATGTGTAATCCAGCTAATGTGAGTTCACTTCTTGGTGAGTTATAGATAGGCACCTCAGCACATAGAGCTGTCCCACAAAGGAAACTATTTGCATCATATAAGGAGGTCATGGAGAATAACTTCCAAAATCATGAGTAAATGGGTTTCTCTTATTTAGGGTTAGGGTGAATATTCAGAAAGGGGAGTTTTGTCATTGTATGTAGAGGTGAACACAAAAAGGTTGCTTATGCATGTGCTCGGAGGAAACAAACCTGTACATACACTGTATGTTAATGATGTTTGTGCTCCTCTTTGTTTTTTTTCCAGGTTCATAATTTATTATACAAATTGAGTATCACATGATGAGTTGACATTAGCTTCTCCAGACGTGGGAACTTAACAGATGAGGTACAAGTTAAAATCTGTTGCTTTTGCAACTGGTGTTTTTTTGGGCCTTAACTTGAAGTATAAGACCATTGAAGCAATGCCTCCATAGATGGCCAGTACACAATTCATTCTACCTGTGAGAATATAAGAGTTGAAATATTTTTTGATACCAGTGAAATGGAATTGGGCATCAGTTTCTGGGCCGACATGATTTCAGTTTGGTAAAAGGCACCATTCCTGCTGGTTGTGGTGGTTGTCTGTGCTCCTCTTTGAATGGAGATGTTAGCATTATAATGACGTGGAGGTAACTTGATCACACCAGTGGTCCAGCTGCCTAGGTATGAGTCCGTGTTAAGCTCAGGCCAGTTTGGGTGGCCTGGGCCTGTAGAGCTCTTATGCAGGACAGTTGCAGGACAGTCCTTACTGCTTGCTGGAGGTAGTTTTAATTTCTGTCACTGAATGCTTTGCCTGTGGGTCTTTTTCCAGTTAAAAGATAAGCTGGAAAGAAGAACCTGAGGAGAATGTGGGACAAAGGTTGATGGGTACATCCAGGTGGGCAATAAAGGTCAGGCCTTGGGGTCTTGCTGGTGACAAATGGAGTTAGGTAAAAATCCTTTGTTGCCATGGTTTGTAAGTCTTGTCTGGTGAGACAGTAATCAG
>NC_054836.1:54408813-54526313 GCF_018345385.1 Vulpes lagopus | reverse complement strand
AAAAATAGAACTGCCTTACAATCCAGCAATTGCACTGCTGGGTATTTACCCAAGGAAAACAAAAATACTAATTCAAAGGAATACCTGCACCTCAGTGTTTATAGCAGAATTATCTACAATAGCCAATTATGGAAACAGCCCAGTGTTCACTGACTGATGAATGGATAAAGAAGTGGGGTGTGTGTGTGTGTGTGTGTGTGTGTGGTGGAATATTACTCAGGCATGAAAAAGAATGACTTCTTGTCATTTGCAATGATGTAGATCGAGCTAGAGAGTATAATTCTCAGTAAATTAAGTCAGAGAAATACAAATACCGTATGATTTCACTCATGTGGAATTTAAGAAACAAAATAAATGAGCAAAGGGAAAAGAGAGGGAGAGACGTAAACAAACAAACAAACAAACAAACAAAAAAACAGATTCCTAAATAGGGAGAACATAAACTGATGCGTACCAGAGGGGAAGTGGGTAGAGAAATGGGTGAAATAGGTGATGGGTAATAAGGAGAGCACTTGTGATGAGCACTGGGTATTATATGGAGGTGGTGAATCACTGTGTTGTGCACCTGAAATGAATATTACCCTCTATGTTAACTACTGGAATTTAAATAAAAAAGAAAAAAAAAGAAAAAAAAAAGAGTAGTAACCAAGATGGAATTAACATTCCCTTCAGCTTGACTAACCTTCAGCTAGGTTTTTACCTGACCATAAGCCCCTTACTTTATTTACTTTAGAAAACTTGCCGTTACAAATTCTTTCTCTGCCCCTCTGGGATATAAATCTTTACCAAGCCCCTTGCCACTTTTACAATCAAGGAATGTCTTTCTTAAGGATCTGGGAACCATCTCTCTGAAACGTAATCAACAAGAAAGATTGTGTCCCTAACTTCCAGTGTTTGTGAGAGAGTAGGAGCCTAACTTCGGTAAGCACCAATTAGCAAGCTTAATCACATCAACAGCCTCCCCTTTAGGGCTTTTCGCTGCTTTTCTACTGTTTCACTCCAGTGCTTATAAATTCTCCTTTTGTTTCAGTGAAATTGAAATTGAGTTCGATCTTTTTTCCATATTGCACTAGTCTTGCAAAAAGTTTCGTTGTTTTTAATAATTTTCTGATGCAATTTTTATTTTATAATTCAACCAAAAAGATCCAGAGAGAATGTAGAACTCTTTCGGAAGCCTGGAATGACTGATGGCCTGCACTAAATGAAGTAGAAATGCCAGAGTTCTGTGGCAGATGGTAGAGAAAGGGATCAAAAGACTTATGGAAAGGGGCACACCACAAGGGATAGACTTGCGTAAGGCGAAAAGACCCACCAGCCAACTATATTCCAAGGAAGAGCTTAAAGAACAACCTATTGCCAAAGCAATAAAGAATATGCTTATGGCAGGAGTAATAAAATTCTTGGGTCTTGGTGGATGGGCTCTGAAGTCCAGGGATGATAGTGGAGATTATCCCCTGGGCTTCCTGACAGCAGTGGAGATGACAGGCATTGAAGCACTGAAAGAAGCTGGGGACGATAATTGTAAGGTGTATTCAGGTTGGAGTAGCACCCGGACAGCATGCCCTGTAGAGAGCACAGTGTTCCTAGGGGCGAGATTGATGAGCAGCCAACAAGCGAAATACTCAGTTTATATAACCAAGGAAAACTTGCCTTAATGAAAAGGCACAATCAAAAAAATAAAATAAATAAAATAAATAAAAATAAAATAAAATAAAATAAAATAAATAAAAATAAAAAATAAAAAGGCACAATCTCTTGCAGATTTCCAAACCTGAGCCAGATCTCGAATCTGTAATCCAGGGACTAAAAAGAAACTGGGTCTCAGGAGGAAGGAATCTATGACCCTGTGTCAGAAGTGTATAGACACGATCCACTTCTTCTACAAGAGATCTAGCACCATTACTCGGGTCACTGTACACTGGGGAAATGAGAAGATGAGCTACTTTGAGAACTGTTGGACACAAGAGTTCGAAGAGACCTTGGTTTCCAAGGACCTGGAGCACTGTAAGGGTCCCTACTGGAGCGGGGACATGCATAGGTCAGATAATATAGAGGGCTCTGGCCTGTGTCTGACTTACAATGGGTCTCATTGGTATGTGAACCCCTCTTATGTTTCTTTCCTGATTATAACTCCAAGTGTGTAGCGTGGTAGTTAGCAGAACCCTAAAACTGGGTCCTTGGTGGATGTACGGAGTGAGAGCTGTTACAGTGGGAAGGCCAGGTGGAAGCCTGTCTATCCTCCTCGCATTACCAAAATAGTACGTAAAAAGCATATTGCATTCTTGGGGGATTGGCAAAGATTTGTGCCACCGATCAAGGCCTAGAGGGGTGGTGGTCATCCTACCTCCTTTGACCCATGGCTCTGACTCCTCCAATGACTAGGTGGACGGTGGCAGATAGTGAGGACGGCTGTAAACTCCGTTGCAGCTGCTAAGCCACGTGTGATGCTTTGTAGCACAATTGCAGCTGCTATGCTGCAGTATGTGATTTTTTTTCTAGAATGGATTATTAACATATCCTCAGAATTGGTGTATATATTCTTTTCCATCACCATTGGGAAAGAGAACCAGAAGCAGTTGGCATTTATGGGGGACGGGCAGTAGTGTCTGTATTGGTCAGTTTGGGCTGCTCTAACAAAGCGCCCCAGACTGGGTGGCTTAAACAATAGAAATGTGTTTTCTCACAGTTCTAGAGGCTGGAAGTCCAAGACCAAGATGCCAGCAGCGTTCATTTCTTGTGACACCTTTCTTGCTAGCTTGCAGAGAGCTACCTCCCTACTGTATTCTCATGGTTTTTCCTCTGTGTGTTCCTTTGCCGTTTGTCTCTTCTGCACTTGTATGGACATCAGCACTATTGGATTAGAGCCCCATCCCTATGACCTCATTTAACCCTAACAACCTTTTTAAAGGCCCTATCTCCAAATATAGTCACTTTGAGGGTTAGGACTTCAATATATGGATTTTGGGGGCAAACAGTTCAGCCTATAACAGTATACATTTGTAGTATTTCCCCAAGGCTTTGTTAACACTTTCATTCTCTGCTGCAAAATATCCTAAAGAGTTCTGAGCTGTCTCTACATTCTGCAGAGCATCGCATTGGTTCACTATATCAAGGGCATCATATTAGGCCTAAAGATCAGGAAATGGCGAGACCCATGGTAAGACATGTGCTCCAGAGGGTGGGAGATAAACTCTATAATGGGATCCAACACATCTTTTGGGACCCAGGGTGTGGGGCTTGGCAGGACATCCCCTCTAATAAAAGACACATTATTACATTTTCATGGCTAAGAAGGAAGCACAATGCTTGATAGGCTTCTTTAGGTTAAAATTCCACATTCAGGTCTATTGTTCCAATCAATGTACTAAAGTGACACAGGGGGCTGCCTTCTTTGAGTAGCCCAGAGGAGGAAAGTAATCTACAGCCTATCCAGACTATGGTGCATGCAAGGCCAAATGGCTTTTATGTTATTGGAAGTATCTGTGGTGGGAAAATTTTTCTATGTGGACTTTACAGGAAGTTCTAATAGGAGAATCACAATGTATAGACCCCTAGGGCCTAGAGCAACAATATGCCATGTGTATTGAAAAGATAAAAACCAAATGAAAAACATCCCCTGGCATGCTAGTGAGTCCTAGCAGAGACGGAGCATTTAACCATAGGGTATCAAGTGACAGTGTAGTTTGACCTGCCCAGCTTGAGTTGGGGTTCGCTCAGACCCACACAGTCATCAGGGCCAGTAGCAATCCATTTTAAGTTGGAAGAGATACAGTTAGAGGTGTGCACGAACAGGGCCAAAGCATACAAGTAGGCTGAATGAGCACATGGCCTAGACACTCATGTCATCATTGTACAAGTGCTGCTTTTTCAGTTTAAACCTATGGCAGCATAGGGGAAGGGTTTTCATATCCAGCTGTTGGAAGCAGAAAACGTTCCTAAATGTGTGTGCAAACAAAAAATGGATTGCTGTTCAAGTTCAGTCCTACTCACAGGTGAACTGAAAGACAGTGCTGATCAGACATCACCACTGGGCAGAGCTTTGGTTGGAGAATCAGGTAATCCAGTTTGTGTTGAAAGAGAAGTAACCTGAGGGGATCCCCGGGTGGCTCAGTGGTTTAGCGCCGCCTTCAGCTCAGGGCATGAACCTGGAGCCCCGGGATCCAGTCCCGGGTCGGGCTCCCTGCATGGAGCCTGCTTCTCCCTCTGCCTGTGTCTCTCATGAATAAATAAAAAATCTTTAAAAAAAAAAAAAAAAGAAGTAACCTGAGATAAAAAATATTTGTGGTATTATGGGCAGAGGCAAATGACTTGGCTGGTTGGTCAGTAGCCTAGAAGAAGAAAAAATTGGAAAAATTGGTAACATGGAGGACTAGGAAAGAAGCCTGTAGATGTAGCTGTGGGAATGTGTACAAAGTGTAAAGATTTTAGCATTAGATGCTAATGCCTTCCAGTGAGTATCTGCACGTAAGAGGGCTAGACAGTGAAGTAGACAAGGTTGCTTACTGGTCGACATTAGCCAGCCTTCATCATCGCTGATATTCCTCAGTGCAGTCTCAAGAATGGAGGTATGGGGGATAAACTTGGGGTCAACAGTATAGTATTACACTCACCAAAGCTAATCTAGTTTCTCGTGCTTATGAATAGCCAACCTATTAAAAGGAACAATTTTCAGTATTGAGACCTCAGTTTACTTAGACTGCAATTGATATACATTCTGCATATGAGTTTCTCTTTTCTCTAATGTCACTCCCAATTTATAAGGCCTCATAGGGTGTTTGATTCCCTAGCGTGTGATTTCACATAATATCTCCTTGGATTAAGGGAAAGATTTAACAGTAAAGAATATGTAACAGTGAGCCAGTAACCACGTGATCCAATCATTCTTTATGTATAGCCAACCTCATAGAGTAATGGTACTACCTTTGTAGAGGCAGCTAGGTATTTTCTTAAAGAGGATACCTACAAAGATGAGGTTTCAGCCTACAGAATATGGTATATCGTCTAAGTCAACAACCATTGTACGATATGGTATCTCCAGTAGGTACATAGAAGACTTCTCTTACATAACAGTGGCAGAGAACAACACACATGGCACCCAGATGATCCACTAGGAGGCCCTTCTTGTACTCTGCTGTCTAATTTTTATAGCAAATGGTTAAGTGCAGTAGCCACCGCCTAAGAAGGGCATAATGACCAGAATCTCAGAGTCTCTTAGGGTGACTTCACCATGCATGCCCCCAAACCAGTGGCAGTGCTGAATGAGCATGAGGAGTGCCTAGAATGGGCAGTAGGTAAGAAAGACTAAGTACAGGTTGTGGCCTTGGGACTGTTTTCAGCCATGGGGACTATCTTTCATCCCACCAATGGTTGTCTTAAGTTTTCTCAGCAAAGAGAGCAACTGGAATCTTGAAGATAGGATTTCCAAATGGAGTGAACCCACTACACAAAGCAATTGGGTCTGAGTGGCACAAGGGGTATCCTGTAGTTTGGTGAATTCTCTGATGTGTCTGTTGTATCCGTCTTTAGGACTTAGGAACTAACTTCTTCACCTGTGAAGAATATTGGCTGCAAGTAGCTTACAGGTAATACCTTTGACTGTTGGAAGCTGTTTTACCTAAGTTTTCACCTGAAGGAAATCTGCATCCAATGTCCAAACCATTCCATGTGGAATACAAAAGCTTAGCCCACTTTCCGGTCCACTTAGCATGGCCACCTCAACTCTAGAGCTTCCTGTAAACTTGAGTTTGCTTTTTTTCTGAATCACAGTCCAACTTCTCCTTCTCCCCAGTCATTGTTACTCCTTTACAGGTTTTGTTTCTGAAATCACCATATAATAAACTTTCCGCATGTATTCTCCTCAAAGGCTATTTCCCTGTGAACCCATCCAAAGACACCATCAATAACAACATTCCCAAACAACAAATCATTTAGCTTTGCTTGATTTTGGACTTAATATGAATAGATTCTAACAGTCGGCATTCCTTTATGTCTTGCTTTAATGTTATATACTTGAGATTCATCAATTTTGATAAATATAATGATAGTTTTTCATTTTCACTGCTGTATAGTACCCCAAAAATGAATACATTACAATTCACTTGTTCTTTCTTCTTTTGGTGGATGTTTAATTGCTTCCATTTTTATTTTGATATAATAAATAGTGATACTAAAAACATTCTTATTAACTGTGTCTTGGTGTACATAAAAGTCTTTGTAGAATATTGTAACTCTCATTTTGTTTGAAGAGTAGCAATAATCTTGGATTTGAATTGATAAACAGACTAGGAAACCCTATTGGTTTTATCCTAAATCAAGTTTATATAGCTTTTAGAAAGGATAAGGACAGTCAAAAAAGCGTATATAATGACAGCATAGCAGAGGTTACTTGACTTCTAGAATTTGCTTCCCATGCCACTGACATTTTGTATGAAGGGAACACATAGAGGAGATGAGGCTGAATGTTTGTGGATCCCTAGAGATAATGATTGTCATCAGATTTAGAGTCCTATCACCTCTTATACCTTGATAGTCATTTAACCCCCTAAGGCATATGTTACCAGCTTCCACCCTTTGGAGCAGCTTCATGTCAGTCTCCAATGAATAATCTTGATGATCACATGCTTGTCTCAGTACATAGCAGCCTCATTAGGACTGTCATTTACCTTGGACTTTGTGCACTTTTTATATATTCCTTGTGTTAGTTTTGCAAGGGATTTGTGTCAGGGCCAGAACCTCCCCACCCCTGAAGGTGAAGGAAAGATTACAGTCCAGGTGTTCATACTGTCCTTCTACGTGCATGCATAAGAGGAGACTTTCCAGGTCATGTGTTATGTGCATGTTTGTTTTTACAGGTGCTACCAAACTTTCCCAAAGTGAATGTACCAATTTGCGTTTTTATCAGCAGGGCCTGAGACATTTTTTGCTTTACATCTTTGTCACCTGTGGGAGTATCAAACTTCTTCCTTTTGCCAGTTGAATTGGTATAGAGTAGCATCTTATATAGTTTGGATTTTTTATTATGACTTATCAATAATGAAGTTGGGCATCATTTCATATGTTGATATACCACTGTGTTTTCTCGATGTGAAATGCCTGTTCATATTTTTTGCCCATTTCTCTACATAATTATTTGTTTCTTATTGACTTTAGTTGTTTATATCATATGAGTACTAATCCTTTGGTAATATGTAATGAAGATATAAGCAATTGGTTTATCACTTTTCTTTCCCCTTTCTTTACTATGTTTATTTTAAACTCTTGTGAAATTTATAATCTAATCCTATGGTTTGTGCTTTTGGATCATGTTTAATAGATCTTTCCCTAGTCCCAAAGCATAAAGATATTCCCATGTGGATGGCCTATTTGTAATTGATTTTTGTATTTGATGTGTGTGTGTGAGGTAGTGGTACTATGCATAGCACACATACAGACATACACATAAACCAATTATCACTGTAGAATTTTGTAAGTAAAATCCTTTTGCCACCAATCTGTGATGGTCATTTTATTCCCTGCCATATATTAAGTTTCATATAAAGTGGAATGGTTGATGGGAGTTTGAGATATCATGTGATTTTATTTTCTAATGTGCTAATCCAGTGACTCACATTTAAAAATTTTTTCTAATATTAAACCAGCTTTACATTTTTAAAATTGAAGTCCAATTGGTCATATTATATTTTTGTATATTACTTAATTAAATTTGGTGATATTTGTGTAGGAATTTTGCACCTGTGTTCATGAGTGTGATAGGCCTATAGCTAATTTGCATTGTCCTTGATTAATTTGTCTATCTAGATAATGGTAAACTTTATAAAGAGAAATTATTTCACCCTGAATGGCCAGTACAATATAAAAGGAGAAAAACAAGGTTGGAAGCTTGACCTTATCCAACTTCAAGTCTTACTACAAAGCGATAGTAGTCAAACAGTGTGGTATTAGTAAAGGAATAGACAAATGAATCAATAGAACAGAATAGAGAGTCCAAGAATAGAACCACATCAATATGGTTAATTAATCTTTGACAAAGGAGCAGAAGTAACACAATAGGGCAAATATAGTCTTTTCAATAAATGGTGGTGGAACAAGTAGATATCCAAATGCAAAAAGATGAATCTAGAGACAGACCTTAATACCCTTCACAAAAATGAACTAAAAATGGATCATAGAGCTAAATGTAAAATTATAAAACTCCTAGAAGATTATGTAAAAGAAAACCTGGATGACCATGGAGGGGCAGAGAGAGGGAGAAGCAGGATCTCTCTTCTCGACCCCGGGACTCTAAGATTGTGACCTGAGCTGAAAGTAGACACTTAACCAACTGAGCCACCCAGAGGCCTCTTGAAATTATTTTTGAAAGAGAAACACTGAATTTTTTGTGATGCATGAGAATGTAAATGTGAAAGAAATTATTTTAGTAGCTTACAGATACACATTCTAGCTATGTGTGTATCACTTCATTTGTGTTTCTTTCATTATTTATACAAGAATAATATGTAATAAAATTCTTAAAAAGGCTAGATATATAGTGTAGTGTTTAGATTTCTAGAAGATGGCAAAGCCAATTCATATTGGACTGATTTTTATCTTTAGATATATTTTCTAGAAGAAAAAATAATTTTGAAAATCTTAATTGGGAAATTAGTGATTGACTTAGTGCTTATGTCTAGTAAAATTATGATATCATAGGACTTACAAAACCTGTCTCTATATATACACGAGAGAGGTTAATCATGAATTTTCCATTAAAGTGTTATGCAATGGATATATGGCAAACTAGGTCATTTATTTTTCATTGGCTTTTCCATGTTTGTGTTAAAACTTTTTTTTTTTTGCATATTAACTTTGAAAAGGTCATTTTTAGCCTCCTGATTTATCACTGATAATGGATCAAAATTTAATTCTATTATTAACATTCACTGTTTAAAATTTTTAAAAAAGATTTTATTTATTTATTTGAGAGAGAGAGAGGAGAGAGCACATGAATGGGGGAGGGGTAGAAGGAGAAGGAAAATGGGAAGCAGACTCTCAGCTGAGCAGGGAACCTGACCCAGGGCTTGATCCCAGGACTCTGGGATCATGACCTGAGCAGAAGGCAGATGCTTAACTAACTGAGCTACCCAGGCACCCCAATGTTAACTATTTTTAACAAGAACTAGTATAAAGGAGTACCCAGAGTATGGTCAGTGGGAATATGGGAGAGGATGGACACCATGTGTAGTGAATTAGCAATGGAATGCATCATGCATGGAAGAATGTCATTAATAAAATTCCATTCATTCATTTTACATATTTATTGCAAACATGCTAAAAGCCAGGTATTGTGCTAGGTCTGGGGTTATAGTGATGAGCTACAACAAGCATAGTCTTCCCTGTCTTGTAGCTTACAGCCTAATGGAGGATCATTATTTGCACACTCCTACAAATGCAAAATTACAGAGATAAGGAGCTTTGAAGGACACAGGAAGGATACTATTAAAGTATGTAACAAAGGAGTCTGACTTAGACTGTAGGGTCAGGGAATATTTTCATGAGAACATTAAAGTTGAGCTAAGATATGAATGATAAGTAGGAATATACAGGAGGAAATTTACTGAGCAGAGGAGAAGACCTTACGAGAAGAGAAGAAGGCACATGTACAGACCCTGTGATGTGCAGAACTCTGATGGAAAGCTTTTTAAGGCTAGAATAGGATAGGCAACAAGGAGAGTGTCCCAAGATAAGGCTTGAGAGACAGGCAGGAACCATACTACATAGGATCTTGTGAGCCTTTATCTTAACATCAGTGAAGACTTTCACTGCATCCTCATGGGATAAGTTAGTGTGTAGGCCCCATTGCTGTAACAACAAAACCAAAAAGCCTAGTGCACTGGTTCAAATGAGATTGAAGTTTTGGGATTTTTTTTCCTCTCAGCTATAATAGTCCAGGGAGTTCAGAGAATAGAAAGCTCTATTCCAGGAAATGATCCATTGACTGAAGCTGGTGAGGCACTCTGCCTTCCTTACCATATTACTTTCTTAGTTCTTCCAGATTCCTAATTCCAGTGAGTAGGAAGGGAGGAGGAAAGTTAAGGGCAAAGGTCTCTGTCTTTACTGGGAGGCACCCAATACTTCCACTCACATTCTTTTGGCCTGAACTGAGTCACATGGGTAAAATATTAGTTTTCTGTAAAGATTGTTTTCCTTTCAAACTATTTAATGGCTGTTTTATAGGCATTTACCTAAAGACAGCTAGAAGCAAGAAGGATATAATAAGCACTTTAAAAATGTTCTGAAGTACAGTTTAAAGATGGGTGACATAAATGTGAGTTAATCAGAAAACATAGCAATAGTCAGGTGTTGACAAGTCCCAATAATTTACAGTACCTTTTTTGAAGAAAACCTACACTGTCAAGTGTGATTTGACTAAGGTTCCGTTATCATCTTTTACACACAATTTAGAAAAAGTGTGCATCTAAAACTGACATATCGATGAAGCCTTGACATAAAGATAGTTATCAACAAGACAGCTACCAAACAGGACTTGGGGTGGGACTGGAGAAAAGAGTTCAAGTTTCATATTAGTTTGCTTGAAAAATCTCTTGGTTCCAGTGAAAGCAGATTTGGTAGAAAAGATAATGAGTTTAGTTCACTCACTAAATTCAACAAACAATTCCTAAGTCTCAGTGAATTGCTGAAAATACAAAAATGAAAGATACAATCTCTGGAATGGTAGATATATAACTGTGCTTGTGGGTAATTATAATAAAATATATTCATGATACAGTGGCTGTATCATGTATTGAAATGGGAAATTTATTATTGTGAGAAAGAGAATATGGTTAATTTAAATCAAGAAATACGAATTTCAACTTGTCCAATAGACAGAGCATTCATCCAGAGGGAATTGCATGTGTTAAGCTGGTAGATTAGAGATGTAAATATCATTTGGCAGATATTTATCGTATGTCTGATACGGACTAGGAGCTCTTAGTTCTCTGGACATGTAGTATGTAACCATAATACAGTAAAAAAAATCTTCATAGAGCTTTTGAGATAGTGGAGGATGAACAAAATAAGCAAATTAATAAAATAGTATGTCAGATGAGAGGTGCTATGAGAGAACAAGAAAACATGAAAAGAGAGAAAGAGAATGATGTGCTGTATGTGGGAGAGGAAAGTGATGGTATTTTAAATTGGGCATTTGGATGGAGTAAATATAACTGATAAGGTAATGTTAGAATAGACACCAGAAGAAGGGAAGAAGCAAGCCATATATGTATGTGTCTGGTGGTGATGGAGGGGTTCCTAAGAAGAGATAACAGTAAGTACAAAGTCTCTGAGGCAGAATGGTTTCAAATCCATTTGAGGAATAACAAAAAAATGTCACTAAAGTGAAATGAACAAGGATGAAAATGGAAAAAAATGAGGAAAGCAGGCCAGCAGGAATCATATCATGTAGGGCCTTCTAAGTCATTGTTCAAACTTTTCCTTTTACTCTGAGTGACATAGTTTAGTTTAGGATTGAAAAGGATCCCCCTGGCTTCTGTGATGAGAATAGATGGTCGAGAGGCAAGAATGGAAGCAAAGAATCCAGTTAGGAGGCCACTGGACCAATCCAATATGAACTATTTGATAAACTGTACATCTGTACATTGATTTGCATAAGAGGTGGTAGGAGGTGAGCATAGGAAAGTAGCTCAAGGCTAAATAATGATATTCTTATATGTCACAGAAAAGATTTGGATTTAGTCTCTTACAATGAAGCACTATTCATGGATTTTAAAAAAGAAAATAGTTTGATCAGCTGGCACCAGACACAAATTAATCAAGACAAGCATAAATGGTAGACAAGTTACAGTCTATCATGTACGCTCTCATTTCTCTGTTTTCTTCTTTGTTTGAGCCCTATTTACATCTCTGCTTTCTTTATCCACCAAGAAACATAGCTGCCAACAGACCTTGGCCTCACATCTCACACTTTTAAAATTAGAGTATCTTGATTTCCATCTCTTCTATATTAAAAAGAACTCATTGAGTATGAATCTGATTGGTCTTGCACTAAGGGGCAAGTCTTCCAATGGGAAGTAAGCCTTTACTAAAAACACACGTTAGGAGTTCAGCTGTTCTCCAGGATGTAGCAAGCTAGAAAGAATATCATATCTATCCCCAGTAATGAGAAAAAAAATAGATAAGCTACCAATATAACTTTTTTTTTTCTAACCCATTGCAGATCTGACTGGCAGGGAAACTGAGTAACCTGAAATCCAAGGAGGAATATGCTCTTTTAGGAATACTAGAGGTACGTACAGATGGTCTCACCTTTTTCAGAGTCCTGGAAGAGTTGTGCTGACTACCATGCAAGTAGTTAAAACAAAATCAGGGCAGCCCAGGTGGCTCAGCAGTTGGGCGCCACCTTCGGCTCAGGGTGTGATCCTGGAGACCCGGGATCAAGTCCCATGTCAGGCTCCCTGCATGGAGCCTGCTTCTCCCTCTTCCTCTCTCTCTCTGTCTCTGTGTCTCTCATGAATAAATAAATAAAATCTTTTTTAAAAAAGACAAAATCAGCTAAACTCTTAACAAATTTCTAAAGGCTAAGAAGTGGAGGCTGGTGTGACGGTCTTAAAACCCTTGAGAGTCCTAGACACAAGGCACTTTGACACACACTACCAGATTATTTTTCATAACTTCCAGTAGGTGCTTAGGGGAAAGATTGGGGGCAACACTAGACACTAGCAAAAGTCCTGCTCAGTATTGCAGCCAGTAACAAAGGATGAGCTGCTGCTGCAGAAAAGGAACAAAATTTCTTCCCACTCAGAAACTTCTCTTGAACAGAGCAGAAAGTTTAAGCTGGGGTGGGGGGCGGAGAAAAGGGAGAAAGAGGAGGAGGAGGAGGAGGCGAATAGGAAGGAGGGAAGAGAAAGAGCAGCACAAATTCTTGATGAGACAGTGACGAAGAATTTTTCCATATAATGAAAGACATCAAGCTACATACCTGAAAGGCTTGAGTACCTCCAGAAGGATAAATATGATCACATGCGCACACACACACACATACACACATATCTGTTTAGCACATCATATTCAAACTGCTGAAAACAAGAGATAGAACATTATGAAGGCTGACAGTAAAAATGACACAATATGTATACAGAGAAGAATTACATCAAACTTCTTGTCAGAAAATGCAAGCTGAAAGAACAGTAGAGTGACATTATTTTTTAAGTACTGAGAGAATAAAAAATAGTCAACCTGGAATTCTACACTTAGTGAAAATTTATTGCAAAATTAAAGCTAAAGAATTATGTCAGAGATTGTCATACTAGATTAAAAAACTAGATCTAGCTATTTGCTGTCTACAAAATACAGTTTTGTTTAGATACAAATAAGTTGAAAGTAAAAGGATGGGAAAAGATATACTATGTAAACAGTAAGTGCAAGAGAGTTGGAATGGCTTTAATACCGGGGGTATTACTGGACACAAAGATGAATGTTTCATAATGATAAAAAGGTGAATATATAAAAAAGATCTAACAATCATAAATATATACATATGAAAGGGTGGTATAATATATGAAACAAACTTAGATATAAAGGGCAAATAAATAATAATTAATAATTATAGTTGGTGATTTTAATACTCCTCAGTAATTGATAACATGACTAGAAAATTAGTAAGAATATAGAGTAATTAAACGGCACTATCAGTAACTTGATAGAAAACTTCACCCCATGCATGGTCCATAAAAGAAAGATATACATATTTTGGATTTCATCAATATTTAAAACCTTCACCTTTAAAGATGGTCATTAACAAAAGGAAAAGAGCTACAGACTGAGAGAAATATTTGCAAATTGTATATCTGATGAGTATTTGTATCCAGAATATATGAATTTGGAGACTTAATAATAAAAACACAAACAACCCAACAGAAAGTGGACAAAAGATGTGAATAGACACCAAAGATAATATATGAATGGTAAATAAGCATATGAAAAGATGCTCAACATCTGTTTAATAGGGAGATGCAAATTAAAACATGGTAAGGTCTGTACCCACTAGAATGGCTGTCATCCAAAAGACAATATTAAGTATGTTGAAGATACAAAGAAACTGGAGTCCTCAAACATTGTTGGTAGGAAAGTAAAGTGGCACTTTACAAAGAGTTTGGCAATTCCTACAAGGCTAGTGAACTTATCAGAGGACCTAACAATTTTGTTTCTAAGTACATATTCAAGAGGAAGGAAAACATAAGTCCACACAAAGATTGTATGTATACATTTGTGACAGTTTTATTCCAATAGACATAAACTGGAAACAATCTAAATGAGTATCAGTCAGGGAATGGCTGAACAAATTGTAATATGTCCATGCAGTAACATCCTACTCAGCAATAAAAGGAACGAACTAATGATAGATGCAGCAACATAGGTGATCCTCAGTCCTACTATGCGAAGTGAAAAAAAGTCAGAATGAAATGACTGTGTATTTGTATGATTACATACATATGTGATTTCTTAGAAAAGGCAAAGATACAGATATAGAATGCAGATTAGTGGTTTGTTGGGAATGGGTGTTTGAGTGGGATGTTGACTGCAGTCGGTCATGTGAGGGAATGTTTTGGAAGTGTTCTAAAACTGGATTGTGGTCATGATTGATAACTGTTTAAAGTTACTAACATTTAGTGAACTGTATACTTAAAATGAATTTATAGTACATTAATTATATCTCAAGAAAGCTATTGAAAGAAGGAAAGAAACAGAGAAAGAAGAAAAAGAAAGAAAGAAAGAAAGAAAGAAAGAAAGAAAGAAAGAAAGAAAGAAAGAAAGAAAGAAAGAAAGAAAGAAAGAGAAGAAAGAAAGAAAGAAGAAAAGAAAGAAAGAAAGAAAGAAAGAAAGAAAGAAAGAAAGAAAGAAAGAAAGAAAGAAAAAGCCTTTTATGAAGAATTATCTACTTCTACCCAACATCTTTGTCTTCTCTCTGACTAGGTGAGGTACCTTAGATATAGTTCTGTGTTGGAGATGAATGTGGAAGAAGTTAACCATTTCTCTCCTTCTACATATCTCCCTTTTTTGATCAAAAGGAGAGAAAACAAAACAAAACAAAAGCTAAAATAAGGACTAATCCAAGTATTAAATTTAGAAAGTACAGTCTCTCATCAGCATTTATTCTGCCCCCTTTCCATAGCCTCTACGTCTCTTTTTCTCAATACTGAACAAATAACAATGACCCTGAGAAGTGAACTATTTTCAGCCATCAGTGACAAAGCCATATGAAGTTAAATAGCTGCTCCTAACCGAAATAAGAAAACTCCGGTTTTTCAGAAGTGTATGTCAATATATACACATAACATGGGTAGAAATCAAGTAGGTTTGTGAGTGAAGTCACATTTAGTGACGAACTAATGTAATGCTGATAGTTCTTGTCTCTATTTGCCCAGATATTTGTGACTTGACAGTATGTATGTTTAGAATGAAAATTCTATCATGTAAAAAAAGTATTTTTTTCATCACATTCTTATTATATTTAACCTCTATACAAGTGAAAGGGCACACAAGTATGAAAATGTGATTTGGAATTGATAACCAATAGGTAATACAGTTAGGACATAGAGAACTTATATCGGGGGAGTAACAGGACATAGGACATAGGAGGACATAGGACATAGAGGCTTATATTGGGGGAGCCTTATATATATCGGGGGAGTAACAGGACATAGGACATAGAGGCTTATATCGGGGAGTAACAGAAGAGTAGACTCTACAAGTTTTAGATCCAGGTAATAAAAAAAAAAGTTTGAATTCTAGGGTTTTATTTATGAGCTACAGCTTATTTTTAATAGTGAAGTTACAAACTGAAAGTAGTATTTTATGACAAGTAGTATTGTTGTGTGAGAGAAGTGGCGTGGATGGAAAGTGGAAGAATGAAGCATGAATGAGGCCATTACTCTCATTACCGTTAACCAAGCATGAGGTAGTAACTAGGAAAGTCTCATTGGTGATGAAAAGGAGCATTAAATACAGTTCTCAGTTTGGGGGAATTTTCTATGTATCAGACCCTGTATTAAAATATTGCCGCCATTATTATTATTATTGTTATTATTATTATTATTATTATTATTAATTTATTTATTTATTTTCTCAGAAGTTTGACCAGGCAAATAATAATCCCATGACACTCTGTGTGTTGATTTGGAATCTGTGGGTTAGACAGATGGAAAATTTCCTCAGTGTTCTTTAGTTGGAAAATGGTGGAATAAAGATACAATGTGGAGGCTTTCTTCCGAGTTATATAATAACCAGAAGAGCTATTTAATAGTGTATATTGGGTTGAGAAAACCCACTTTAGAAATTCGTCTAAGGATTATTTGTTGGTTCTAGATTTTGGTTGCTGATCAGGGAGTTAGAAGAATCCACACTGATGATGGTGGACCCAGGGGGGAGCATAAGAATTCTAAGATGCCACAGCACAGCAGACCAAAGTACCGACACCGGTGTTGTTAGGCGGTGGTATGCAGTGTGTTCGGTGTAACTGTGAAACCCATTCCATGTTAATTATGTATTTCCATTTATTTTCTTATAAATGTACAAAATTAAAGACAAATCAAATGCCCAGAAGTGACTTTGCACCATGAAGGCATAGATCAAGTTTTAGTTTCCATCACATCAATAATAAAGGCTTTAATTACAAAAGATACTGTGTTAAGATGAACCTTGCAAACAGGGCTTGAGATCCCAAAGCACTGAATCATTCATTTTTCTCCAAAATGAGTTAGAATCTTGACCTGGCTTTAGGTAAGCTTTAAACTTTGATGTTACTTAAAATTTTGTCAACCTTTGGCATAGTGTTAGTTAAAGCAGACCAATGATAATTCTTCAAGAATTATCTCAAATATCAAATTTTAAAATATTCTTTTATAATCACACTAATGGGAGGGTCTGCCTGATAAGAGGATACTTTAAAATATAAATTAAAATTATACCCATATATTTTATTTCTTAAAAATGATGATCAAGAATAAGTCTGTGGTCTTTAAGGCACAACTGATTAATTCTCAGTTTAGTGGATTTAGAGGCATGCAGAAAATGTACATCCCAGGAACTCATCAGGCAGCTCAGTCACGTGATCAGGAGACCCATTTAATTAATAATCCCACTTCATATTCATATAGCATTTTCTAAATCTAATATCTTTAAATTTGGCAGACATGCTTTTATCTGCAACAAAGAAAACAATCAGAATCAAGAATAAGATTTAATATGTGTTGCTTTAATATATGAGATCAAAGACACCCGTCACTTTTTTCAGAAGAAAGGAAATGTGATTACCAAGCTTAAGTATGCTGTATATTAAATGAGAATTCTGATCATAAAGAAAGGTACTATCTACTCAAAAGTATAATTTCTGTACTTTGGAAATCATCTCAGCAAGAATTATCTTCCCCTATCAAATTGTAGCACTTGTCAAAATCAACTGTAAAGCGTCTCAAGTGCTCTTCTGAATCAACAAAACAGATGTATAGCAATGCGAGGTTGCAAGAAGAAGGGAATAACAGTGAACCAGATGCCCATCAGTGCCCTTAATCTCTTGAACTCACACTTAACACAGTAGACATTGGCAGATCTTTGGGACACTGCTTAGAAGAGGGAAATACAAGGCTGATTCTTAATAATATGTAAAAATATGTAGAAATTATTTTCTCTCCGCTTTGCTGCTAGTCTTTTATCCTTTCTGTATGTTCCTAAATAGATTGTAGACATGTAACATGGCATTTTTTAGTCTGCTAGTAATTATAAGAAATTTTCTTACGATGCAGTTTGAGAAATTAGAAGATAAGGCCACAGAAGACAAAAAGGAAGTAATTATTTTATCACAGGTAAAATTATGCTTTAATCAAATTCTTTCTCTACCTTACTGAGCAGCAGCTCTTTGTGTTTGTTTGGCGGTATATTGAAGCAGGTAAGGACTAGAGGCTCTGGGGTCAGACCCCGAGGCTTGAGCCCCAGCTCTGGATGCTGTTGGGTGAGCTTGGGCAAGTTAGTTAACCTCTCTATGCCGTATATGTAAGATGGACATCATCACAATACCTACTGCATGAAGTTGTGTGGCGGACTCGGTGACATGATTCTGGTGAGGCTTTGAGAATACTGCGGGGTACTTAGTGCTCAAATGTGATTCTTAGATTTTTTTTGTCTCTTAATCTTGTTCCCATTAATATTCACATGTTGTAGTTTTTTTTTTTTGTCAAATCATAGTGA
This sequence comes from Vulpes lagopus, assembly GCF_018345385.1. Lineage (NCBI taxonomy): Eukaryota > Metazoa > Chordata > Mammalia > Carnivora > Canidae > Vulpes > Vulpes lagopus. Next base: position 54,508,076 of record NC_054836.1, on the reverse strand, counting down.
TTTAAAAATACTTAATAATGTACCTTGTGTTCTCTAAGAACTACTACAAACCTGAGTCTTAAAGATTATGTTTGTCATTCGCATGCATATTTTAATAGATAACAATGGAAATGATCTTAATAGGCTTAGCTACATCCGGATATTTACTTTTTTTAAAAAAAAAATTGCATCCAATTGCAGAGCAAACACTGTTGGTTGATACAGACATAAGTCATATGGCTGATGTTATGATTTTTGTGGTCCCATCATAGGCACACTTAGCTTCGCGTTGATTTTTGAACCCCCTGCTGTGTAAGATGCATTACCATGAGACCAGTGCCTAGTGGAATGAGAGTGGAAGGGTTTTCTTGGGGCCACTACAGATAACACCATTTTGAAAGAAGCTGGATTCCTCCTATCATGTATTCCCTTTCTCTGAAGATTTCAGTGAGGACCAGGTAGGGACAGAGGGGGATGTACATCCATAGCTCCAAAGAAAATCATCTTTGAAAAACCTGCCATTCAGAATAGGGGAAGTAAGCATAAGCGACTGCTTGAGGAGGCATACCCCATTACTATTATGTGGCTATTATATTGTACTCTTCTCTGCATTGCACAATCCCACTCAACCTGCAAGGGCCTTATCAATAAGTATTTTCTTTTCTGTGATATCTTTTCCAACTCCCACAAACAGATGTTTCCCTCCTAGTGATTTCAGAGAGTTTTGTGATGGTTCACTCAGATCAGTTAAGTTGCACTGTGATTTATCTTACCTCTCTTTCCATAAGATTATTAATTTCTCCAGGAAAAAAACTGCTATGACTAATATTTAGCATAAAGTCTGGTACGTATTAGCCATTTTATAAGTGTATACTACATGAATAAGTGACCATGTTCCCTGATTTCCTTACCATTTCTAAGATGGAATATATCCAACAAATTGTGTTATGGACTGAATATTTGTGTCCCCCCTCCTCCCAAATTGATATGTGAAAGTTCTAACCCCCAGTGTGGCTGTGTTTGGAGTAAGAAAGTGATTATGGTCGAACGAGGATCATAAGGGTGGGGCCTTGATCCAATAGGATTCCAATAGTATTCTTATAAGAAGAAACACCAGAGGAAGCTCACACTCACACTCTCTGTCTCTGTCTCTGTTTATGTCTCTCTTTTTTTCTCTCTTTCTTATCCCGCTTTCCACTCCTCCCCTCTCCACCATCTGATAAGACCATCTGATAAGAAAGGCATCTGCTCTGGAAAACAGGATGGAGTTACCTCAAAAAGTTAAAAATAAAACTGCCATCCAGTAATTGCACTACTAGGTATTTACCCAAATATCTAGTTACCCAAATGTTTATAGCAGCATTATAAAAAATAGCCAAATTATGGAAAGAGCCCAGATGTTCATCGGCTGATGAAGAGATAAAGACATTGTAGTGTGTATGTATGTGTGTGTATGAATATTACTCAGCCACAAAAAATAATGGAATCTTGCCACTTGCAATGACATTGATGGAACTAGAGAGTATTATGCTGAGCGAGGTGTCAGTCAGAGAAAGACAAATACCATATGATTTTACTCATGTGGAATTTAAGAAACAAAACAGATGAACATAAGGAGGAAAAAAGAGAGAGGCAAACCATAAAACAGACTCTTAACTATAAAGAACAAACTGAGGGTTACTGGAGGGGAGGTGGGTAGGTGGGAGGTTGGGTTAAATGATTGGTGGGTATTAAGGATGGCACATCACTAAATCCTACATCTAAAACTAATATTACACTGTATTTAACTAACTGAAATTTAAATAAAAACTTGGAAGAAAAAAGAATAATACGAGGGGGAAAAAAGAGAGAGGAGGCAAACAAAGAAACAGACTCTTCCTTATAGAGAACAAACTGCTGGTTACTAGATGGAAGATGGGTGGGTGTCAGGATAGGTGAAATAGGTGATGGAGATTAAGAACTGCCCTTGTGATGGGTGCCAGGTATTGTAGGGAAGTGTTGAATCAGTATATTGTACACCTAAAAAAAATACTGCCTTATATGTTAACTCAGTGGAATTTAAATAAAAACTTAGAAGAAGAAAAAAAAAAGACTGTAGGTGCACACTATGAGCACTCAGCGAAAAGGCAGCCATCTGCAACCCAAGCAGAGAGTTCTCACCAGACACCAAACCATTTGGCACCTTGATGTTGAATTTCCAGTCTCTAGAACCATGAGAAAATAAATTTTTGCTCCTTAAGTTACCCAGTCTCTGCTATTTTGTTATAGCAGCGCAAGCAAACTAATAAAAACTATTACATGTAGCTACTAAATTTAATTACATATACTACCTGGTTGCTTTTATGGTAATTACCAAAGTCTTCTCTCTGTTAAATATCTTGAAATTGCTTGTTTGTTTCAGTACTAGGGTTGGCCGGTGATTTTTTTTGGATAAATATTAATTGAATAAATAGTAGATGAATGAAAGAAGCTTCTTTATTTACTGAATCTATGTGGCTATTACCAAAAATATTCACCAAGATATCTCTTGATATAACTGAATTAATTACACGTAACAGAAATCTTAAATAGCACCTAAGTTTATTGGGTAAAAAAACTACACTGAAACTTGACAGCAAACGACATATGTCGACATATGTGCTATAACACAAAAACATAAATACAAGCAAAAAACAAAAACAAAAAACCCTAAATACAGAGTAGTGAAAATAATGAGCCATTTGATGTCAGCAGAATAATTGAGTGGAAATTGTAGTAAGATACTCTTCTTAAGTTCACAATTTTTAAAAGAATTCTAATTTTTCAGTTACTGAGAAATTACCATTTCCTACAAGTTTCAGGAAATAATCTGGCAATATGCATTTAGATGCATAGGTATTTATACCAGTTTGCCTAGTATTTCCAATTCTAGATTCTATCCTAAGAAAATAATTTTAAAAGCAGAAAAAGTTTTGTGCTCAAATATTTGCTTTCCACTGAACTTAAGTAATTTTAGAAAAGAGCATCAGAAAAACTCATAATGTGCATAACTGTCACTCATTGTAATTACTGAAATCAAATACATTTTGTCCTGAGATCCTACCCTCTTCACTGACTCATACGTTGAGGTACCTTTTTCCTTCTCTTGGGTCATACATATTCATATTTTTGGAAGTCTGTGCTGTTTAGAATACTCCCTAGTCTTCATTCTCTGTGGTCACTACTGAGATGTCCATTGACCCACCCATGCAGTCTTTCCAAAGCCATCACTTTGGTGTTCCTTATGCACTTTGATCTCCAGAGACTTTCTCACTAATTCCAAGGCCCCAGAAACCACAGTTTAATCTCACATTCATGAGCCTCTCATTTCTATGGCCCTTCAACCCTTCAGGGGATTCCTTGGAAAAAGAAAGTAGGGAACATTTCCATTTACCTCTACAGCCCAGCATTATCCTTCTCAGTTTCCCAACTGTCTGACATTTTAAAGTCTTTTCAAACTTGTAGTCTCTGGTCTCCAAATCAGTCCAGATGTTTACATTCAAGAGAAAAAAAAAAAAAAAAAACCTGTCTATCTAATCTGTCATCTCCCTTGTGCTTTCATGATTGCCCTCAGAGAAAATAAGATACTTAATCAGTAATGAGAGATGAAAAGTCAGCAAGTGGAAAGTAGTTAATAATGAAGACTCCAGAATCTCAGTATGGATATGGTTTAGGATTAGTTTCCTTCTTATGAATTCCTTATAAAATTCATCACTGATAGATCAATGAGAGAGCTCAAGAAACACTAGCAGGAATAGAAGGGGACATTTCTGAATTACATGGCTTTTAAGAGGAGATATTGGTGGCTTCTTTGTGGCTCTATTGACCTGATATATTGGTAAATCCCTATATGAATAACAAACACCTGAGTGTGTATACATGCTCTCTATAGCTTGCAAATTCTATATATCAGAGTAAATTCCTCAAAAGAAATTTGGGGAAAAAAATACTGAATGGTCAGTATGTCTCAGTAAGTGTCAGTGTGTATGATTGGGAATAAAAAGACGAATTATAACCGTTTCCTTATGTATAATAGTGTATGAGTTAGTAACAGAGCTTGAAAAATCATACAAATTCTTTCAAGAATTAAATAAAAGCAATGAACCACATTGGGTAGCAAAGATAACTAGTATCAATGTATGAATACATACAAGTATATTGATGTAAGACTTTCACTCATATTATAATCCTCTATCACTATTCCTGAGAAGAGCTGTCAGTGATGCATCTGAGAGTTTATGGTCTTTTTTTTTTCTGATTAAAAATAATGCAGGTATAAGTGGATAGCAGAATATACTAAACTAAGTGGTGATACAAATACGAAATGGATTTAATGTTCTTTAGTAAGTGCCTTCAACTATCTTGTTAAACTCTCTGTCTACACTTAAGGCCCTCCTTGAATAGACATCATGGATTTCTGGTCACTCTAAGAACAGTCTTATCTTGGCAGTTAAGCCTCAATGTCACCTCTAAATAGCTCGATTCAATCAACTGTAAAGAAAATTTACTTTACACACACCCCAAGTCTTCTCCCTTTCTCAAGACCGAAGTCAGCCTCGTTGGCTAGGCCACAAAGGAGAGCTCCTACTTCACTGCTTTGTTTCCTATCTCCATCCCCAACTCATCCCCAACTCGTTATCTTTTGAGTCTTCCAGAATTAGAGTAGGAGGGGTCATCTGAGGAATGGTATAAAAAGAGAAAAAAACTGCTTTGTTGGTGCTACTTTTGCTCCCTTTTAGCCCTCAGTGTCCTCTGAGTTTGTTACATGTTCAAATTCTGGCTTTTCCCTGGAACACAGATGAGCTCTTTGGTGTTCTTAAGGAACTTCTACACTGCACAGTTCTCCAGTGACATCTCAGCTCCTACCCACGTCCATTCTTCTAACCATTTCTTACTGTTAGTGTCCCCCTCCTATGGCAGGGAGCCCTCTTAGAGACCCATAAAAATGGCTTGAACTTGTTACTTTTTGCACTATCCATTTGCCCTGAGGAAACTAGTACGTATTTTCTGCACCATCGCCAGAGAGGGTAGCTGACTCTTGTGCTTTTTCTGTATTCAAATTCCTGCCTTGAGAAGACCTGAGGACAGAATCTCTCAAGTTTCAAGCTCCTAAGATCTTTCTTACCATATTTCACTCAGGTGGCAGCATGGGTGGGCCTCTGAACAAACGCAGCTGAGCAAGCAGCCAGCCAATACTAGCAATGTCAGTTTCCCCTTTTTGCTCTTATCCTTCATTTCTAAGGTTGTTTCTTTCTGGAGCATAATAGTCACTTAAAGGAATGGCCTCCCTTCCTTTCCCCTAGATATGGGATAAGGTGAAAAATACCCTAGAATGCCACACTCTATGCTAACTTTTCTCTTCAACAAAATTATGACTTTTGCTTTGTAGGCTAAAAGGAATGATGGGGATGATGGCAAAAGACCAATCTGACTACCTCTTAGAAAATTCAAGAATGGAGTGTTTGACAGCTTTTTGGCTGTTCTGTTTAGAATATGGAAGTAATTACTACTTGTTGTCCTCAGTATGATGCTTTAGCCAAAATGCCAAGAAGACCCAGGAAAGGTTCCATTCAACATATTACAACACATGGTCTTTGAAAAGTTTCAGGGAAGCACAAAGAAAAAAAAATTATAATCACCTGTCATTTCTCCACTGCTAAAGTGTTTGTTTCAACGCCCATTATCTTTCTTAGCTATGCACAAAATGCATGTGAACTTATATGATCAGAGTAATATTTTATAGATCTTTTTAATCCTTGCTTTTCTACTGAAACATATTCAAATATAATCCAGTGTTCTCACAAAACGTAATTTTCAGTGGTGCATAGTTCTGCATCATTTAATAAAATTTGCAATCACAAGAACAGTTAGATTATTTCCGGTGTTTCCTTCTATATATAATGGTTTGATGACCATCTTTGCTCACTGATTAATTCATCAAATAAATTTTGAGTGCCACTATTTGCCAAGCATATATCAAAGATATATGCCTGGAAAACATCAGGGAACAAGACAAAGACAATACGACTTCATAAGAACAAAGGAACAAGAAGAAATTTTGGGGGTTATGTATATGTTCATTATCTGGATTGTGGTGACAGTTTCATGGGTGTGTATCCATTTGTTACATACAAATTTTACACTTTTAATCTGTGTAACTTACTTGTCTTTCATTTATACTTCTATAAAGCAGTTTTATTTTTTAAAAATCTAATGGGAGAAGACAATTTTTCTAAGTATATTTAGATGCAGACATTTAGAAGTGAGTGTGCAGGGTAATATAGGAGCGTATAACAGGAGCCTGTAATTTAGTTTTAGAGAAGATATAGGAGGATGTTTCCTGTTCTTTGAGATGAGAATGAAATGTGAATGGGAATTGGTTATGCGAGAAAATGGAAAAAAACAAGGGGACTCAGGGGGAAGAATTCCAGATAAAAGGGAGAAAAAAATTCCATGATTCTGAACTGTGAAAGCCATGAAAAGTTCTGTGATCTAGAAGAAGGGGACCATGGCTGTGATTCAAAAGAAACAGATGAAATGATGAGAAGTGAAGGTGGAGGATTAGATAGACCAAAATCCAAAGGAAAGAGTTCTTGAATACTATTATAGCTTAAGGGTAACAAGAGTTAAGCAGGAAATAACACACAATGTGTGTGTGTGTATGTGTGTGTGTGTGTGTGTGTGTGTGTTTAAGTATCAACTGTGGCTTCGATGTGAAGGATGGCTTGTATGTGTGGGAGTTAAGTACAGTTGAATTAATGCTGCGACATTAAATACTGTGTGAAGGGCCAGTGCCATAGGACAGTTGCATTGGTTTTGTCATGTCCCAGAGTGTGACTTGAACTATACTAGGGTCACTGATATTGGCCACAATAGACATTTAGGAGGCAGACTTGATCAGACTTGGTGATTGTATATGAGAAGGAAGGAAGGAAGCTAAGTCTATATTAGGACTCTCAGTCTTAGGTTAGGAAACAAATGCAGTAGATTTTCCTTTTCCTGAAATTGAAAATTCCTTTTCCTGAAACCTTTTCCTGAAATTGTTAACACTGACAATAGGACAAAACTTGAGGGAAATTAGTTTGGTTGTGGACACATTAAGTTTGAAATGACGGTGTGATAATCAAGTAGAGCGCTCAAGTAAGCAGGTGTGTATATACTTGGAATCAAGCAGAGATGGGCTGGAGATTTTGCTTTTGAGAGACATCAGAGGAGATATGAGTTCTTAGGGAGTGGCAGCGGTGTGGTATTAGTCTGAGTCTTGAGAAACTCTAACATTTACTTTTTTTGTAAAAAGAACAGAGTAAGCAAATGGATCTGAGAAGAATGAGCCACACATCTGGTAAAAACAAACACAAAACAAAACAAAACAAAGAACCTGTGGTAGCTAAGGAGCTAAGAGGTTGCTACGGACAAGTCAAATAGGAAGAAGACTGGAAACCACCTACTATTTGACTTAGCATGTGAGTCTGTATTACTTTCGTGTTACTGCTGTAACAAATTTCCCCAGACTTGGTGGTATAAAGCAACACAAATTTATTCTCTTATATTTTTGGAGGCCAGAAGTCCAAAATCAATTTCACTGGGTTAAAGCAAAGATATCAGTGGGCCTGATTCATTCTGAAGGTTCTAAGGGAGAATCTATCTCCTTGCCTTTTCTAGCATCAAGTAGACCAACTGCATTCTCTTTCTTTCTTTCTTTCTTTCTTTCTTTCTTTTTTTTTTTTTTAAGATTTTATTCATTCATCCATGAGAGACACAGAAAGAGAGAGGCAGAGACACAGGCAGAGGGAGAAGCAGGCTCCCTGCAGGGAGCCCGACAAGGGACTCGATCCTGGGACTCCAGGATCACGCCCAGGGCCGAAGGCAGGCACCAAACTGCTGAGCCACCCAGGGAACCCCCCAACTACATTTTCTGACTCATGACACTTCTTCACATCATTCCAACCTCTTAAGTCATCCTATCTCCTGCTATTCTCTGGTAGTCATTCCTCCCTCATTTTTTAAAAGATTTTATTTATTTATTTGGGAGAGCGTGAGCACTTGCACATGAGTGGGGAAGGGACAGAAGGAGAGGGAAAAAAAGAATCTGAAGCAGTTAGCCTGCTGAGCACGGAGCCTGAAGAGGGGCTGGATCCCAAGACTGTGAGATCATGACGTGAGCCAAAACCAACTGACTGAGCCACCCAGGCGCCCTGTCTGCCTTTCTCTTATGAAAATACTTACGATTAGATCATTTGGCTCACCTGGATAAAACAGGCTACTCGCCTAATCTTAAGATAGTTTATTTAAGCATATTTGTAAAGTCCCGTTTGCCATGTAAGGTAACATTCACAGACTCCCAGGATTAAGACAGGAACACCTTAGGGGTGGAGGTTATTATTCAGTCTACATCCAAGGTAATTGTAGAAATGTTTAAGTAATAGAGTTTTTCAAGTTAAAGAGGGTCGAATGAGTGAGAGGTGAGAACATTGGAGAAAGCAGACATAAATAATTTTGTAAGGTTTTGTGGCCAGTGGGGAAGAGAGAGAGAAATTGGAAGACAAGATAAATGGGTCAGTGGAAGGGTTTTGATTTTAGTGGGAAATATTGAACGTATTTAAAGTCCAATAGGAAAAGTCTATAAAGGGCGGCAGAGGGTGAAGATAGTGGAAAGAGACCAGATAACAGGTGTTCCTGTTTCCTAAGAATGCCAGTTGGCTGTGGTGAGGAGCGAGGAAGTGCTGAATGTCTGCATTACTCAGAAGCATTTCTGAAAATATCTGAGGATGGGATACTGTAACTGTGGAAGACAGGTTTTTTTTTTTTATTTTTCATTTTTTTCCAATTTATTCCTAATTAATTTTAAAAGACATCACATAGCCATTTCTTTACTTTATGGTCTGTTTTTTAATTAGAATTATTACATGGTTTCATTTTCCTTTTCACAGAAAATTAAAAATTTCCAAATGTATTTCCTAGAAATCTGAAATGAATGACAAATTGCTGGTGAGGAAGCTGTAGTTGTATACCTACATGACTGCTCTCCTTTAGATTTTGAATTTTAGTTTTTTTTGCATTGGTTTGAATTTTGTCAGACTTTACCTAACTGTGCTATCAAGTTAACTACACTGAATGCATTATTGTTCTCAAAGGTTTACCTTACCTTTCCACATCAGTATTTTTTTCTCCCTCTCTTCCTATTGTCATTTTTGTACATCCTGAATACAACAGATCATGGCTTCCGCAGGGAGTTCCAGGTAGAGCATTTCCAGGGTTTCCTATAATTGGTGTCTGCTATGCTTGCTCACTAAACATTATGTAAATTGTAGCAGGGACCAAGAACCCAGAGGTGTGTGTGTGTGTGTGTGTGTGTGTGTGTGTGTGTGTGAATGATCACTGTGTTTACGTTGAGATGGAGAGGACATAGTAACAATTTTCCAATCAGGATCTTCCTTAGCAGGTTTAGTTTTTAGTGATCAGTTTTCCAGTTTGTAATAAAATTTATACATTTATTGGGCTTTTATTGTTTAAAAGATACATTACCAGCAGCTGTTGAGGAAGTAAGTTCTGTTCTTGAGAAAAGCAGAAAAATCTATTGAGAGAAGGGTGGGAAAATGAAAGGGAAAAGCTGAGTAACTAGAAATAAAAGGAAATGTGATAGCGGCCTAGAGCCTACTCTACATTGGGTAGTCAGGCACAGTCTCTCCGAGGAGCTTGCTTTTTAAGCTATCCTCTCTCTTATTATCACAGTTATCCAACCAGAATGCCCAACTCAAGGTTTTACATCGTTAAAGGATATCAGACAATGTGGTGGAGTTTCAGAGAAGATAGCAATCTGATTTGTTTGCGGGGTCCAGAGAGTTTTCATATCATCAGATAAGGATTTTCAGAAAGATGGGGCATGGGGCAGGAAGGACTAGAGAGGGTGAGGGGATAAGTGGAGCTGTGGGAATAAGCCAAGTGATGGTGCCCCTGTGGAAAACAAGGGGGAGAGTTCAGAAAATAGGAAATAGCCCGTCTTGGATGAACCTGAAGACAGTACTATGAATGACCTGGAAAAATGTGTTTGAGATCCTATTGCGTAGGGTCCTCAATGGTTATATGGCAATTCACAACGTAGCAGTGTTAAAAGTGAAGAACAAAAGAACACAGTTGAAATTATAATAATGAGAGCTGCCATTTGTTGAAAAGTTACTACGTGCCAAGTCCTTTATTTATATATATTATCCCTTTTTACATGCCTCTCAGAAAACTATGGAATTCTGTTGCTCAGCTATGGTAGTCTGTCTGCCTTTAAGTCACAGTGCTGGGAAGGATTTGAAGTGAAGTCAAAGAAATGATCATGGAAGCAAGTTAAGAATTGTACAATGGTTGAGGTGTAAGGAGTAAGAGGACATAAGTTAGAGTAGTGGTCAAGGGCCGAGAAAAGAGAAGATGGGCCAGAGACATTTTGGTTGCAAAGTATACAAGATTTAGGGTCAAGTTGGATGTGGAAAAAGAGAAAGGAATAAATCTTTTAGGATGAAATGTGCCATGGTTATTATTTTCTATTTTAATGCTTTTCATATTTTTTCTATTTTTAATATTTTAAAATTATACACTGAGTATATGAAAAATTCAGAATTATAGTAGAAGAAAACTTTCCTAATGTCTTAACATCCGTTGATAGTCCCTGTTAATGCCTTAAAGCTCCTTGTACTTCCAAAAATATATACATAGATATTTGAAGGTTCCTTTTAAAAGCATTTTAACATGGTTATTATACTATAGGCGTTATATATATTATTTTACATCCTTTTATATTTTCCATTGAATTAGCATTGCTTTTTCATATTATTTTATAAACTTCAAAAATATTTTACTTCCTGTATAATATTTCATTACCTGGGTTTCAGTTACCTTGTTTAGCCATTTACTTACTGTTTCTGGTTAGGTTGTTTCTGGTATATTTTCAAGATAGCTTTTGTGTGCAGATTTTTTTTTTTTTGCTTCCAAGATTATATGCTTAAAATCGATTTTCAAAAATGGAATTATCAAGTCAAAGAATAAGGTCATTAAAAAAAGACATAATTTGGGCAGCCCCGGTGGCTCGGCGGTTTAGCGCCGCCTTCAGTCCAGGGCGTGATCCTGGAGACCTGGGATTGAGTCCCACGTCGGGCTCCCTGCATGGAGCCTGCTTCTCCCTCTGCCTGTGTCTCTCCCTCTCTCTCTGTGTGTGTCTCTCATGAATAAATAACTAAAATCTTTTTAAAAAAAGACGTAATTCACACTGCCATAATTTTTTTCAGAGTTTTTCCAATTTAAATGCATATCAGTAATTTTTTGAGAAGCACGTTTGACTACACTCTCAAAGGCAGGGAATATTATATTTATAACAAGATATTAAAGGAGAAATTTAGCCAATGTTTAAAATAATAAATGCTAATAAATGCCAGTGAGATATAAGGCCAGTTACTCTGCAGGATTTGCAAAAAGTCGATTTCCAAGATCTGGTTAGAGGACTCCTAAATCTCTTACCACATAGGAATTTTAGAAAATTCAAAAGTTAAGAGGGTAGGTGGAGACAAGATTGTTGAAAGGATTTTGGATTTGGAGGAAGCTGCTATTTTTCTGTGTTTTGGACACATTTTCCAAGTGAGATGGGGCTGGGGTAGCTGCTCCTCATCTCCAATCTTTTTTTTTTTTTTTTTCATTTCCAATCTTATAAAGCAAGCTTCTGTGGTACAAATGGGCCACCTTGAGTTGCGTCCCATTCTGTCGGAAGATTAAATGGACAGCAGTCTGATTCATTCCTGAGAAATCTCAAGTTTGAGAAATTGGCTGGATATTGAAGAAGAGATGGCTCTGCTCTCTGAGTTTGTTGGGTGAAGTAGACAGGAGTCACATGAGAGAGAGGGAGACAAGGTGATTTTAAGCCAGAACCTCTGGGCAGGTGTAGAGAGCTTGTCAGAGACAACCTAGAGGCAAGTTTTATTTATATTCTTGGTTCAGCGGGAGGAGGAAGGCCTCTGATGCAGAGAGATGTATTCCTGTATGTGCTGATTTTGCCAGAGAGAGAAGCCCAGCCTGGTTGCAGGTCTTTAAAGTATCCAAAGGGGCTGCCAACAGAAAGGTCAGGCTTTCATCATTTGCCAGCACCAGAGAGCCAGCCAAATAGAGTATTTTTGGTAACTTCTTGCCTTTTTTTCCCCTTTGACCGATAGTTTGATTTCTGTCCTTTTCATCCAAGGGCACAGCAAGAGCTCACTCCACTGCAATCTCTAACAATGAGAGAGAAAGTAAAGGGAAAGGAGAGCACTACAACTTTGTTTTTATTTGAATGTTTTGATAATTTATAAAATTTAAGACTTTTGACACTTTGGTGACCAGGCATATTCTTTTTATGATATTAATAAGCATATTTTCCACTAGTAGTCTATTTTTTAAAAGAAAAAAATGAATATGGGTTCCATAACATGAGTTGGGTTACATGGGAAACTAACAGGACCACCTATTCCTTTTTTATTTAACTTATTTTATTTAAGTTCAATTAGTTAGCATATAGTATATCATTAGTTTCATATGTAGAGTTCCATAATTATTCAGTTGTGTATCACACCCAGTACTCATTACATCATGTGTAATGCCCATCACCCAATTACCCCATCCCCCACCCTCACCCCAGCAACCCTCAATTTGTTCCCTATAGTTTTTTTTTTTTAAGATTTAATTTATTTATTTATGAGAGAGAGAGAGAGAGAGAGAGAAGCAGAAACATAGGCAGAGTGAGGAGAAGCAGGCTCCATGCAGGGAGCCTGACGTGAGACTCAATCCCAGAACTTTGGGATCATGCCCTGAGCTGAAGGCAGACCCCCAACCACTGAGCCACCCAGGTGTCCCTGTTCCCCATAGTTAAGAGTCTCTTATGGTCTGTCTCCCTCTCTGATTTTGTTTTATTTTAATTTTCCCTTCCCTTCCTCCATGATCCTGTTTTGTTTCTTAAATTCCACATATGAGTACGACCACCTTGAACATCCTTCTTGCAATAAGCAAAACTTGGAATAAACATAATTATAAATTGAATGGTAAATCCTTATCCGTGTTCTAATCTGAAATACCTAAAAATATTATTCCTTTTTGCACTTTCTTTTTGATGGCTGTAGTTTCTGAATGTATAATAAAGTTAAATTTCATCCTAGATATCGCAAAAATCAATTGCTATTTAGAAGAGTATGTGGCCGTGTAAGAGTCAGGCAGTGTAGTGTAATGGAAAATTACACCAAGTTTTAACAGAAGAGCATCATTCAGCCCCAGCTCTGCCTGCTACTAATTATGGGACATTGGAAGAATAATTTAACCTCAGACTCTGAGATGTCAAATATATGAAAACAGAGAGCTGTCGCATAGTATAAAATAAGGTGGTGTATGTGAGGCAAAAATGGGGTATTTTGTCTCTTGGCCCCCTACTCTCATTTCACACTCACTCCTATTTGTACAGAGGGTGTCTTTGGTAAGATACAGACACAGAGAATTTGTCAGCATAATAGCATCAAAGCTTTTCTAAAATAGGCGGCCAATATGAGCAAAAGAAAAATCTGTTGATGCTTCTTCCTGAAACACCTTAATAGGCTGAGGAAATCTTTCAAATTTTAGAAAAATTTTGTGCATTATCAGCAAGAAGAAAAATAAACAGCGATTTACTGAACTTGAATACATTCTGTTTTCCTCCACCTACCACCTGGAAAGCAATGTGGAACTAATAATTATTTCTTCAGCAGTGCAAATTACCTCTGCCTTTTATTCCCACACTATCTTACACACAGGGTTCCCTTTCATGTTATAGCCAGAAGGGTCAGCTTGTTAAAAACTTGTCCCACCGTTCTCCAAAGTGCCATTCAGGGATCCACTCATGCGACTCTCATTAATGACAAAGACCTGTGTCTAAAGGAGTGTGCAAAACCCCAGAGAGTGTAAAGATTCAAAGTGTTATTGAGGCCAAACCATCTTATCTATAGGTGAGCCTTCCGGGTCATGGTAGATTCACCCCGATGAAATAAAGTGTAGAATTTTCCATGTGCCTGGGCCTCCTGTGCAATCACTAAATGCAGAGCTTTAGATCACCTCCTCCATACTGAATACAAATTACCCAATAAAACAAATAAAAGCTCTCCAAGGCTATATCATACATCATATAAATTGTTTAGCTCCATTCGAAACACAAGTATTATGCCAGTGGAGGAGCAAAGTTAAATATCCACATTTACAAAAATTAGAAGTAATTGCTTAAAATCAACTGCAAATTAATTCCCTTCCACATTTCTTCAAAAGCTATTTCATAAAATTAAAAGTACACCTCAAAAAACCAAATATATGGCTACTTTCTTTATATAACTTTTCATATGTATTTGGCTTTTATTAATCTAGCAATATGAGGGTGAGGATTCTAAAGAAAACATTTCCATCAACGTAGATATTGCAGAACTAGGAGGGACTGCTTATTCAGACCCTTGATTAAAACAATACTTCCAGGTTTGAGGATTTTTATACTCTACTGGAGAACTGAACAAAAACCCTGTAATTTAGTTATGCAACATTACTCAGTTTAACTGGCACTTTATGTTCTCCCGTGTTCAAACACGAATGGGGAAGGAACATTCCTCATCCATCGGAGGATACAGACTGTATTTTGTTAGGATAGTCGTCTTGTTATGTCCCATTCAGCTCAGCCCCATTAAGCTTTTGGGCCTAGAATTGCTGCCTGCTGCCAGGATTAATATCTCAGTATTTTTTCTTCCTTAGTTTATGGTTACTTTTCAAGAATTAAATGATCATTCAGAAAGTTGGCTTCAGTTTATGAGCTGTTAAACCTATAGTAGATATGATACAGCAAAGGGAGGGCATAAAAGTTATTTGTAGCAACTTTCCTTGCAGACATTTGCTGGTCTCCCCACCCCCTTGCCTTATTTTAGCTTGAAAATCCAGATTCCTTCCGGAGCTTCCAGGCCTTACATAAATATGTATTGGACTCACCCAGTAGTAAAGGGATGCTTATTCGGAACTGTCAACATTTCCTTCCTTAATGGGGCAGTTTTCCACATATGTTAATTTTCTTGTCCCACTATTTTGTTTATTCTATACATGAGGTGAAACACCTCCCTTATGCCATGGAAATAAATAAATGAACAGATGGAATGAATAGAAAAAGTTTTTCTTTTTGGTGGTCAAAATCCTCTGTATGATTGTTGATAAAATGTGTCAGATTGACAGCTCTGGAAATTAAGCCTATGGTCTACAGAATGGATTAGGGATTGGTGGGATCATAAGTCATCATCAGGAGCAACCTATGTTTGTTGATTTTAAGTATCTCGGCTAGTTCAGATTTCTAATCTCTTCAGTTATTAACTCTTTACAATCAGAGTATTGTGGCATTACACAGAAATGTATGAATGAATGAATGTTTGACTGCTCATAGATGCTCAAAGGATTTAATTTGTTTGCTTTACTGCTGGCCATGTGCTTTGCCAGTTTCTAGCTTTCAGTGGACTTGGGAAGCTTGCTATTGGTATTTCTTCTGGGGACTCCTTACAATGGCAGTACTTGGCTACCGTGTCATTCACAAATATAGGTAGATGCTATTCTCTTGTTATACCTGCATCCCGAAATGAAGAGAATAAGAGAGAAGTACATGGCATTTTTTCAGTAAATTCATCAGGTGTTTAAGTGTAAATAAATTACATAATTGAGGAGTTTTCCCCCCTCCCCCCCCTTCTACACATGGTTTACACTTGGATTCCTTAAGGACTGTCTTTCTCTTTTTAAATTCAAATTGATAGGATTTAGGGCCTGCAAATTGGAGGTTTTTGTTTTTTTTTTTTCTTGAGAAGGGTTTAAGAACATTTAAAACAGGAAAGAAGTACGCATTTAGTTATAAAGAATTTTGTTGGAATTGAAGAACCTCAGTAACCACTGCATTATTATTATTATTTTTTAATTCACCCCCCAGGTTTCAGCTCACTGATTTTTTTTTTTTTTAAACCTGTACCACACTGTCCCTATACCATACTCGCATCTCAGCAAGTTCCTGTTCCTGGGTAGTTGACCTTACTACTCTTCTTCTTCTTCTTCTTCTTCTTCTTCTTCTTCTTCTTCTTCTTCTTCTTCTTCTTCTTCCTACCACTCTAACTATTCATGTGTTCCACAGTACGCAAACAACTTGTTTGCATATGTTTCTTCTGTGAGACTAAAAGTCTCAGTTGGAGGCATCTTTGTAAGGCCATCCTTGTCGCCTTGTGTGGCTGACGTACTCTGAACACCCAGTCAATATGCATAGAGTAGATATGTGTCTCTTATGGCAGATTTTGTCCCTTCTAATCATCAGTGCCACTCATCATATAGCCGCTCGTCTTGTGCTTCCTTGCTGGATAAACTCTAAAACTTTGGATTGTTTTGAGGAATAACTTCTACGTTTTCTCTGAACTGATATTTTCAGGTCTTGGGGACATTGGGTCTAAACGCCTTAAATAAGCAAATAGTTTCAGGGAAGCAGGCTACCATCCAGCCCTCATTGGCAGGGTCTGAACTTCTCTAATGAGGCCTGGCTGCTATTCTGAGCCAAGAGCCCTGTCTGTCTGTTTCTATTTAGTAGCAAAGTCCTTAATCTTCATCATTCTCAAATCCCCATTTGTTTTCCAATTTTTTCTCACATTCTTGACATAAGCCAAATAAAGTAGTCCCATTTCCTGTCTATTTTAATATCATATTTTTATAGGATACTTACGGATATCAGATTTTTCTGCATCTTCTCCTCTAGCTAACCCATTCTTTCTGCTTTCAATCTGTAGAGAAAAATTCTGCTCCACTGGCTTTTGATTTGGGTTAAGAGTAGCCTTTTCTATGCAGAGGGCTGATAGTATAGGACAGTAGATGGATGGGTACATAAATGATTATACCGCAGTTTTGATAAGCGCGAGATGTGAAATGTGTCAGAGGACAAGGAATAGAGAGGAGAGAGAGATGATCTCTGCCTGGAAGTGGCAAGGACTGACTCCAAAGTTTATGAGACAAGCCACAGGACAAGGGACATTTTGCAAAAGTCCACAGCATGTGTAGAGACCTAGAGGCAGGCAAGAGCTTGGCACAGGAAACTGCTAGAAGTTCTGCATCTCCGAAACATATGATATAACGTTGGGAGTTGTGGGAGATATGATTGCAGAGTTGAGAGGGGTTCAGTAAGGAGAGGCTTGGTACAATTGGATACCTGTTTCTGGAAAGTTGACTCTGGCATCAAGGTAGAACCTAAACTAAAAGACACAAGAATCATCAGTGAGTCTAGAAGTGTTCTGAAGTGAACAAGGCCCTTGAGGAGAAAATAATAGAACTATAGCTATATTCTATCCTGAATAAAGGAGGACATTTAAAAGGTGTCAAGTTGGGAGGAAGAGTGAAAACCCTAGGGAATAACTGTGCACAGTATTGGTGATGTTGGATATTTGACTCTAGAGCACGGAGTTATATGTACACCGTTGAGAATTCTCAGGATGTGTGTATATGTATAATAAAAGAATCACAGGGCAGCCCGGGTGGCTCAGCAGTTTAGTGCTACCTTCAGCCCAGGGCCTGATCCTGGAATCCCAGGATCGAGTCCCACATCAGGCTTCCTGCATGGAGCCTGCTTCTCCCTCTGCCTGTGTCTCTGCCTCTCCCTCTCCCTGTGTCTCTCATGAATAAATAAATAAAATCTTTTAAAAAATAAATTAATTAAATAAATAAATAAATAAATAAAAGAATCACAGAATTATACAAGAGTACACATGAACACCTCTGATAATGCTCTGTGCCATGCTACATGGAAAGCAAATGTGTGAAGAATGGAGAAAAAGAGCTCTCTGATTTTCAGCAGTTAGGAAGTAAATGATATAATCTGAAACAAGTTTCAAGTAAGTTCTGAACCACAGATTTTAATGTTGTGGGACTTCAGAAATAAGTTAGATCAATGTCTTCATGAAAGATGCCAGTTGTATAGAGTTTGGAGGAACTGGGGGGCAGGGGGTGCGGTTCATGGGAGTGAAAGTAGAGTGGAAAATGGAATCTAACTCATTTGTGGAATAGGAGACTGGCTGGGACACAACTGATTTAAAATCAACGGAGCATGTTGAGGACTAATCCGGAAAAGTTTGCTACATACAGTGGGACCAGCTAATAAAGATGGCCTCGGCACTAAAATAAGGGAGATTAAGTGATACAGTTGGGAATTGGGAAGCCTAAAGCGTTTGTCCTTCATGGCATAATGAGGGTATTGCAGGGAGATTGGTCTAGAGAAGAGGTGTGTGATGGATCACCAGAAGCCAAGAACAGTCTCCAAAAAGAGTCAACAGACAATTAGAAAAACCTCCTCATTACAGAAGTTGTAAGCTCATTGGCTTCTTCGAGGGCATTTGGCTAATTCTGCTGGCAAACACAGTCCATCCCGCCACCCTAGTGTCCTCATGCGTGTTGTAACTACAAACAGTTGACACGGATTCCGACAGCCACAAAAGGAAAATCAGGCCTGCCTAAGCCCAGCTTTGCAACACTTGGCTTTGGTATAACAGCTTTTCAAGCTCCATTTAGTTGGTACTAAAGAACCCACTGGTGCTGTGATATACACGGAAAAGAGTCTAGTCAGGCACACTAAAAATTCGTTGAGTAAATATGTGTGGTGGAGAGAAGCAACATACCAGGTCTGGTCCTGGCTTGGGGCCTGGCAAACAATAAAATACTCTGTGAACTTCTAGTTCTAAAAAGTAAATTCAGTTCTGAAAACACAGGCTTGAAGAGTGGCCTGCACGACTGGCTGGTGTTGGAGGGCTGACAAAGAGCTCCGCTCACACCGTGCCCGTGGGTACCAGACCTGTGAACTCAGGAAGGAGAGGGAAGGAGCAAATTCAAGGAGGCAGTTACTGTCAATTATACCCCAAAGGTTTGAAGCTGTATGTGGAAAACATTAATAAATCATTGAAGAGTAAAGAGTTGGGAAAACGCCATTGAAAGTGGAAAACTGATTGTATTTCAGAGCAGCACACTGGCAGCAGGTGGTAGGAATCTGGCTCGGACACGTGTTTTGTTTGGCTTTGGTATTTTAAAAACAACATAAACTTGTCTGTCTTCATGGAGGGCGTGTCTTCTCCACCCCCCCCCCACTTTCCTCACCACCCTGTATTGTCTTATACTCGTTTTTTTTTTTATGCACCTGACGTTACTTGATTTTGCAACACCTAAAATATTTTTTTGAATTTTTTATGGCAGCGTATTACCATCACTTTGGAGGCAGAAGATTTGAGGTGAAGTTTGAATTAAGTGATTTATTAACTGTGTAGTGGCATCTTGCTGAACTTCATTGTTCTCATCTTTAAAAGAGGACACTAAAAATACCACTTACTACTTGCTATGCTTACTGCACAGGCTAACAACAGGCTGTGGATCTCAAGATAAAGTATGAGAATTTTTTTTTTTTTACCCTAAATGCTGGCCAGATAAATCCTTTAATTTTACGTGCGTTTCGCAACAATGATAACGGACTTTGGGAACCCTGCATCTGGGCCCTTTGAAGTCTCTGTTGCGTGTGCACCTATGTCCGTAGATCTCAAACACGACTGTACGATGGATGGACTCAATGGTAGACCTTTAAGGAAATACTGATGACTGAATCATATTCCCCAGTACTTCTGAGTTAACCGATCTGGGAGTGGTCTGGGCTTTGGAGTTGAGGTTGGTTGGTAGGTGGTTTTTACACTCCCTAGTTGATTTTAAGGAGTAGTCAGAGCTTGAGAACCACGGCTTACCTCAATTCGGTAGCAACATCATTGAATCGTAAAATTTATCCAAAATCATTTTGGGCATTCTCTGGCTATTTTGTGATGAAACAGAGCACACACTGCTGGTTAGTTTTTCTGTCTTCTGATTCATGGTTCGCAAATGTGGCAGAGTTAGTACCACCGATCACCTGATGTGGGCTGACTTATACCACCTGACAATGCCCCCCTCAAAGATATCCTCAACCACAGAACTGGTGATTGTCATTGTCCACGGGGAAGCGGGTTTTCGAGGTGTGCTTGAGTTGAAAAGCTTGGAAGGAGGACAGTAGCCTGCATTATCCAGGTGGGCCCAATGCAGTCATGCGCACCCTCGTAAGAGGAGGTGATAGCATTTCAGGTAGAGAAGGGATGCAGGGACTGAGCATAAGTCAGAAAGGCTGGAAGAAGCCGTTGCCAGAGGCACCCCTGGCTCTGAAGACAGAGCAAGAGGCCACAAGCCAAGGAAGGTAGGTGGCTCCTGGGAAACAGAGTTGGTGAGGAGGTGGATTCCCCTGCACTTTGATTTCAGCCCTTGAAGACCCAGTTTCAGACTTTTGGCCCCTAAAACTGTGAGCTGATAAATCTGTGTTGCTTTGAGACATCAAATCTGTGGTGATTTGTTAGAGTAGCAATAGGAAACTAACAAATCTGGAAATTCATTAAAAATGAGAAATATCAAGGCCTCTCCAAGACCCGCACTTCCAGGATCCGTAGAGGGTCCTGGAGGACCTAGAGGGTTGAGGCCAGGCCTAGCCGCGCTCACCGTTGTGAGCTCTCCAGGTGGCTCTCGGTCGGTGAAGACGCGGTGTTTAATCCGTGGGGGGTTGTTTTTGTTGTTGTTAAACCTGCGGTTCGAACGGCTTTGAAGTGGGAGTCACTCCATTCTTCCTGATTACAGAAAGTTTTATATTGTGAAAGAGATTAAAAATAATCCTACGAAGACGGCATTTTTAAAGTGAAGACAGTGATGGGAATATTCTCAGTGTCTAGCCTGATTGCTGGGCTTGTAAAAGTGTGTGTTTTAAGGGTGTTCTGATCTTTAGTACAGAAATTACAGACTTTAACTTAACACATCCTTATTTGGTGAGCACACAATTGCTAATATCACTAGACATCCCCTCTTGTTATAGGAGGCTTTGAGGAAGAGGCAAAGTCAACCTAAGAATCCCAAATCATATCTTCTTTCCAGTTTCTGTGCTGTTCTCACAGGAAGTTTAATTTGAACCTGCAGGGGAACAGCCAGCACATATTCACACGCTTCAAACATCCATGCATTGTCAGAGAGAGCAAAGGGGGGGTGGGGTGGGGTGGGGGGCGGTTAGGGACAATTTACATTTTAACAAAATGTTTGTAATTTCAAAATACCTTGATTGACTACCACCCAGTGGGCGAAAACCATATGTGACCAGTAAACTTGGAAATTCTCTACTGCTTTGATTCTCATAATGAAAACTTCAAGTGGCCCCACATCTGTTCCGTTAGGTCTGTGTAATCCCATTGTGTCTGCTTCAACTGTTGGCAAGGATGCATATGGTTTTGAAGAGGAGGCGCCTCTCTGGGAGAAAAAGCACGGAGACTCCTGATTCCTGTCCCCCAGGTTTCTGATACATTGAACACCAAAAGTTCCCACTTTAATGTTGAACGGCGACTAGGTTAGCTACTGTGACAACATCACCAGTCTGGCAGCCCTTGAAGCTGTCTGTATATGAACTTTTCATTTGACCCAACTGAGTACTCTACATTTGTCATTTGAACTTAAGAACAGTCTAAAAACATTGAAGTCACTTCTTCTTCTGTTATTTATAGCGCGGTTGGTAATTTCTTCGTCAAAGTACTTAACTGCATTTTATCATACTTTAAAAATATGGTATGAGGCTCTAAAGTTCAAGGAAGTATAACAATCAGTTGAAAAATACTCACCAGATAAGTAATCATACACTCTTGTGTCACCTGACATGCAGTGAACAAGCTGATGAATGAGTCAGGATTTAAATGGTAATTATCATTCATCATTATAATAGACTTATTAATTCATAAATTCTTGGTAAGCCAATTTTCTATAAAAAGGTTAATAATAAAAGTGGAAAAGAAAAAAAATAGCCCCAATGTGATAAAAAATGTAAGAGCTAAAATATCTTTACTGCCACATATCCCTCCTAATTATCTAGTAGTTTTATATTAAAATGTTTCTTAATACAAGATGATATTTTCCCAGCATTTTGAAAGAACAAAAGGTACAATTCCTTTTATTACTTACTCCCTCACACTCCTCAGTATGAACCAGTATAAATGTAAGATCCAGACTAAGATAATATTTGAGTGTTCTAACTTAGTATAATCCCAAATAAACCCAAATGGTTTTGGACAGTGATTCCTATTAGTAAATGCCAAAGTATTGCATTTCAAGTTGTTTGCTGAACTAAATCTTGCATTCCACACAGTAGCATTATATACATATCTGCTTCAGATTTAAGTGAAAAAAAAAATAAAACCTGAGCCAAACATGAAGCATGATTGTCTTCCTTAGTTTGAAAATACCAATAAGCCATGTTGAAGTCAATTTCAATAATACCAATTTTTTAAAAAGCATTTTATTTTATTTTAAAGATTTTATTTACTTATTCATGAGAGACACAGAGGGGCGGGGGCAGGGACAAAGGCAGAAGGAGAAGCAGGCTCCATGGAGGGAGCCCGATATGGGACTTGATCCCAGGTCTCCAGGATCAGGCCCTGGGCTGAAGGCGGCGTTAACCGGCTGAGCCACCCGGGCTGCCCTAAAAAAGCAATTTAATTGCAGTTTGTATTCCTTTAGTGCTTTTACAAAAAGAAGTGCAACTGCACAAGAAAAAAACCAGTCACTTTTAAAAGCTGATAAAACATAACTGTTAGAAAGTCAAATATACAACTTTTGAAATTTTCTTAAAACTGTTTAAGTAGTCTTTTAAAATTGTTACTATTGATTATGTTTAGGGAAATAAGATATTTTATTTGCATAATTCCTCTCAATTTGGGACAGCAACTACAAAACGCTATGATTAAGAACTTATACTCTACTTTTGTTTTCCTGGGGATAGTTGGCATAAAAATGGGCCATCAAATGGGTCAAATTGAAGTAAATAGGGATAAAGTAAATCCAAGTCCTTAAGTTTAGTCAACCAGAGTCAGAATATGAGACCCTACTGAAAATAATTGCATCTCAATTTTGGGGAAAATTTTTGGTTATAAATGAAAATAGTGCACTTCCCGTTAAACTGACAATAGGGCTTGAAGGAGGAAGATCATATTGATTACTATACAACGGACAGGATAGGGATTATACAAGATCAGATGTATAAATACAGTTATGTATCCTATAATGGGATTTCAAATAACAGAATGACTCTGGATTTTTAAGTTTTCCTTCATTACAAGTAAAATGTAATAATACAGTACAGGTCCAAATTTCTAGGCCAAAGGCAGGTAAACCTGTCATGTTAACATACAGTTTTACAGTTTTCTTCCTATAATAGCTATATGATTGGGAAGACCTTGCCTGGCAAGCGTTTGACACAGCTTCCAAGGCTTCATCTACCTTGGAAGGAGAAAAGGGGAATCTAACAAAAAAAGTTGATGATAGCAAAAAACATGTAAGAATAAGACCCTTTTTTTTTTCTTCTTTCATCTTTTTTTTGTTTTGTTTTACTTTGTCTATGTTGGAGAATATGTGTAGTGGGTGAGCGTTGTGGCTCATGCGTATGCTTCTAAAACCAAATAACAGGATGGCACATGAGGCTGTGGTGGGGATTTTGTGTGTGTGTGTGTGTGTGTGTGTGTGTGTGTGTGTGTGTGTGTGGTGGGGATTTTTCCCACGTAATCAGAGTTCTGAGGAGATAGTTACACCCTCACAGCCATATCCTACTAGAAAAATTAAACAGGTCATCTGTACCTTCCCCAACTGTCTTCTCATTCTACTTTCTTGGCCAAGAGCAGAATTTCCTGAGGAAGGGTGTCCTGTGTCAGGCAGACAGTTCAGTGTCCAACCTAACTGAATGAATGAATTAAAAATAAAGAAATCACAGACTCCATTGTGTTGCTTCATCACAAACTGCCTTCCCACCTTGAACACCAGGCTGTGCCTGGGACTCTCCAGCCCTCTTTACGTGGTGTTCCCAACAGCTTCTACCATCATACCGGACCTGGCTTCAAATGTCACGTGGCTGGTTAGAGATAGAAAAGCCATCAGCCTACAAAAGTCTAGGTTACTGCTGTGAGGCTCCAGAGGACTAAGCAGCCTTCTGTTAACACAAGTTGCATCACAACCAGAACAGTGTTTATAAAACACCGCGATATGAAAGTCTTCCTTTATTTGAATCAACACATCTATGGTGATCCACAAAGCAACTTCTACCGTGAAGATTACTTTGCTTCTCTGACACCCTGGAGACCTTTGGGATCATTCTGACGTAGAAAGTTCATAGGTAGGATCCAGAAAGTTCATTGTTGGTTCTGGCGTTAGAATCATCGCCCTGTTACCTATTTCCATCACATTTTCCATATAGTCTACTGCCCGCATAAATGTAAAGTTTGTGCACTCTCAGAGTTATTAAAAGATAGAATTTTTCAGGGCCCCTGGGTGGCTCAGTGGTTGGGCATCTGCCTTTGGCTCAGGTCTTGATGCTGGGGTCCTGGGATCGCATCCTCTATGGGGCTTCCTGCACGGAGCCTGCTTCTCCTCTTCTCCCTCTGGCTATGTTTCTGCCTCTTTGTGTGTGTGTGTGTGTGTGTGTGTGTGTGTGTCTTTTTTTAAAGAGTTTTTCATTGTCCATACAACTCTCCACTTCAGGTAATATTGTTTTCCAAGTTTTTTAAGTGGAACTTTGTTCTTTTATTTGCTCAAGTCAGGCCCTGAGAAAGATCTGACTGCCTGTGTGTGTGTGTGTGTGTGTGTGTGTGTGTGTGTGTAGGAACAGAAGTGCGGATGAGGAGAGGGAAATGCATTTGCTCTGTAAGCACAATTCCCAGGATCCTGGCTTCCATCTATAGACTGAAGCAATCAATCATGACTGACATGATGAGATGCAAAGAGTAAAGATGGCACGACATGATCACCCACAGAAACTGTTATATTTATCCCATCTGCAACTCATTCATTGTTTCTCTAGTTTTTCTAACATTCTCCCACTCACCTCTAAAAAACTGGCAGAAGACTCAGATGGGTTTATTTTTATGACCTTGTGGTTTCACTCTACTCAATATTTTTTGGGGAAATACCAACTCTCATGCTGACTTCTTTCATTAAATATTTTTTTAAAATATACATGCTCTGAAAACTGAGAATTCTGTATTTATCTAACTAGTCAATTTAGTGCCTGAGATACCTAATCTCCTAGCACTTAGCAGCCAGGCACCCCGTCAGGTTCCCTGGAAAAGCGCTTGCTTATTGTGGTAACAATGAAACACTGTTTTTAGGATAGATTCCCTCTCATGTGCCAACACAGCGCATGAAATCCAAAACTAAACCATTGGGACACTTACCATCCAAACTCTCCCACTCAAAGTCCTTTCTCTGTCTGTTGCCTTTTGGAGTGCTCTTGAAAGAGTACAACCGGAATGCCTCCTCTCCAGTCTGGATTTTGATGCTCTACAAGGGAGAAATCAAAGTGATAAGATTCCTTCCCCTACCAAAGGAAGTTCAGAGTCTTAGGAGAACATAGTCCTCAAGATGGAGAAGAATGAACAAACATTCCTAAGGCTTTCTCTCTCTCTCTCTCTCAATGTTCCCCCTCTGTCTTTTTTTTTTTTTTTTTTTTTTTGAGAGAGAGAGAGAGAAAGCAAGGACAGGAGCAGGGGGAGGGGCAGAGGAAGAGGGAGAAGCAGACGCCCCTGCTCAGTGGGGAGCCCAGTGCGGGACTCGATCCCAGGACTCTGGGATCATG
Organism: Vulpes lagopus; assembly: GCF_018345385.1. Taxonomy (NCBI): domain Eukaryota; kingdom Metazoa; phylum Chordata; class Mammalia; order Carnivora; family Canidae; genus Vulpes; species Vulpes lagopus. The sequence goes on along the minus strand of NC_054836.1, from coordinate 54,482,371 downwards.
ACCTCAGCCAAAGGCAGTCACTGAACTGCCTGAGCCACCCAGGTGCCCCTCCCCCTCTGTCTTATTTGCTGGTATGGATTATGGAATACTATAGAATTCATTTGGAGCTTGCAACACTGCATTTTTAACTGACTGTATTTTATATATACTTTTCTTTCACGAACAATATTTGTTTCCATGTAAGGGACCATTTCTTTGATCTCTTCATGCCTTTATAGCATATCGCTTCTGTTTTTCTCTGTAGATGTGCAAATTTAACACATGTACATGCATGAGTATGTGAAGCACACTTGAATCTGTGAAGCAAATTTTGGCGTGTAAATAAGCTGGCACTGAATGTACAATTAATATACATTAAGTATAATGTACAGTTATACTACATGTGGATTTTTAAGTAATACACAATTCTTTTTTTAAAACATTTTATTTCTTTGTTTGAGAGCAAGCCCGAGCATGTCTGATCATGCTTACGAGTGGGAAGAAGAGCAAAAGGAGAGGGGGAGAGAGAATCCCAAGCAGTCCTGGTGCAGAGGGTGGAGCCCGACATGGGGCTCGATCTCACGACCCCAAGATCATCACCAGAGCTGAAATGAATAGACACTCAACAGACTGAGCCACCCAGGCACCCCAAAACTGCACAATTCTGACATTTAAATTTTTACATTAGAACTTCTGGGTTAGAATATTATTAGCTTCACGCAGGCAAGAATTTCATGTTCCTTGCCATTATCTTCAATGCTTGGCACATAGTCACACATTTGAGTATTTGTTGAATAAATTAGAAAAATATCTTTAAGCTTAAAACTTCATCCAATAGGAAAAAGATAATTTGTAATAAAGCCATGGCATATTTTGATCAGTAATTTCCAGAGTATAAATAATGCTTGCTGAAAGGAAATACAGGTTTTTATGTGGTTCCTGACAACCTTTGAACCTTAACAGTTTTTTTTAAATAGGAAGCTAGTTTAAGGGAATCAACATAGAGTTTGTTTGGGGGGACATGGTCTTCCTTCAGATCTGCCATGAAGCTGGCACACATGGGTACAGCTGTCCCGAGTGTGCAAGTAAGGAAATGTTGGGGCATCTGCGTGGCTCAGTGGTTGAGCATCTGCCTTTGGCTCAGCGTGTGATCCCGGGGTCCTGGGATCGAGTCCCGTATTGGACTCCCTGTGTGGACCCTGCTTCTCCCTCTGTCTGTGTCTCTCTTCTCTCTCTACGTCTCTCATGAATAAATAAATAAAATCTTAAAAAAAAAAAAAAAGGAAATGTTTCCATGCTGACTGACAAGAAGCTGCTGAGCCTCTCAAGTACCTCCTATAGCCCCTGCTGTTTCAGTCTCCTTAAGAATTCCTTGAACCTCCCAGCAATCCCACAAAGAAAGAGTCAGTGCCCAGTCTAGCAGGAGGCCTCTGGCACCGTGGCCAGACATAATTCTGATTGGCCACTGCCTCTGTTGTATTGGTTGCTAAATATTTTGAATATCATCTCTGTCTTCCTGTTAGGAGTCTGACAGGAAGCCAGCTCTTTCCTTCCCAAGGGTTTCATGCAAAGTGAAAAATTGTCCTACCTACTGTGCAGAAGGTCATTCAGAGGTTTGTAGAAAGAAGGAAAGATTGTGAAACTTTAATAGAGGTCAACAGCACAGAACAAAGAGGAATGAGATGTATAGCACTGAAGAGAAAGTCCTACATTTTAAAGTAAAAAAGAGAGCTAAGAGAGTCATGCCTTCTCTTGGGTTGGCTGGTGAGGCACGAGTGTGAAGAGCAGAACAGCGTGACCACATAATGATGGCAAGAACCCGGGAAGGGGTGGTCAGAGACTAGAGAGATGAATCTAGCTACAGTGCCTTGTCCCTGGGCATCAGGCAAGCTAATACAGGCATCTGAGTGTGTGCCCCCATGAGCACGACCACACACTAATCTCAGTCAAAGACCTAGAGATGAAATGCATTGATCTAAGGTGTTGCTAAGCAAGGGCAGCAGAAATCCAGGCAATGAGAAACCACTGAAGCGTAAGGTGAAGAGTAGCCTAGCACACCTGGTTGGTCAACCTAGGGCCTTCATCTGGAATAGAAGTTGACGTCAGAACCAGAGAAATGATGATTGCTTGGCGGGGTGGGGTAGGGGGGTTCCTCGTGTCAGGGTTGACCCTGTATGAGCTTCATGACCCATTAAACTTAGAATTAGTCAAGCGCCTTATGGATTTCAGATTTCACAATCAGTATGTGAGGTGGTCGCTTGAGATCACTCCCCTTTTTGAAAACTGTTTTTCCTTTGATTCTTCTTGCTGCCTCTGAACTTTTGACTCCAGAACTTTGTCTCCCATTTTTCTAGAGTCTATTTTCTTTAGACTTTTTAAAGTCCTCCCAATGCACCTCAGCCATACCACCAAGATACGGTATATACTCTCTATATTATTACATACTCTGGTTTTCTCCAGCCCATTCTGTCACACACACCCTGTAGTGGGGACTTCTGGCCCCACAATCCTGATAAGTTTCTTGTTTCAACTGAAGTGTGAAGACCCAGTCCAGCCTCAACCTAGTGAACACAGTCTTGATCCTGGCCACAAAGCTAGCAAACAGCACCAGCCCTTCTGTTGGATAAAAGTACAGGAACCTTTATATGACCTAGTCAGGTTGAGGAAGAGGACAGAGTGTTAGTCTCATTGTGGAGCTGAAATAGGAGACAATCAGAGCTGTAAAAGCCCCCATTGTATAGTCTGCACAATTCAGAAAGCATGTAATCAGGGCTGCCATTTAAAGGGCTCATATTTGTGTTGTTGTTATATTTTGTTCTGGTTTTATGAGTGAAAAGGTAACTTCTAAGTCACACTGACGAGTAGTGCTGTGTTTTCTGGTCAGCCGGGCCTGCAGCTGGTGGCCATCAGTAGTATGCTAGAGAACGCAAAGTCCCCTCACGTGAGAAGTGACACATCCATGGACATGACAGCATAGTGCATGAAGGGGGAAAATAGTTCACAATACTTAAGAAGGGAAGAATGACCCATAAAACAAGAAGGACAACATCTTGAGACTAGATACTGACCATTAGACATAATAGAGTCCGTAAACCTGCCACACACTTAAGAACAAGAAAGCTGTTGGGAATACAGGACTAAAATGTTGGCTCAGCCAATTCCTGGCAAAAGAATTATTACCAACTCCCCGTTGAGGAGGACTAGGTAATAAATACTAAACTCATACACCTGTAGTATAACTCATAATTCATATACAGCTTAATCTAGTTAATATTTTATAAGTTTATCCACACAATGATCAAATTATTCTTAAAGAACTTTCTTGGATTTAAAAGCCTAATTAAAGCCCCCTATCCAGGTGTTGAGAGAAGCTTCCAATTATTTTATCAATAGACCAGTGCCTCAAAAAATCCGACTTGTTCTTAATTGGGCGTTTTACATTCATTCCATCTTTGGAAAAAAAAATGGTAGAGACAATGAGAAGAGGACCTCATGATCAGTATCCTAGAAAATTTTAATAACAAATAAATGAAGAGGTCAGTTTTTCAGAAGTAGTAGTTAATAGCGAACTCCCAATTTGCCACATAAACACCAAGAGCAAATTTTCGTGGATCTATTCATAAGAGGTGTGGGTTTTTTTTTTTTTTTTGAGCCCTGTTTTTTGGATAGCAAGGAATGTTTTTAGTAGCAATATTCATTTATGAAATAAATGTGGATTCAATTAACAAACTATATTCATACTCTGTCAAATTCCTGTTTTTAAACAATTGGGTTCACTGAGCAAGCTAATTTAATGCCTTACTAAAAAGAAAAAAGAATGGACATTTTCTCCAGTCAAATATACATGTGGATAGAATTTAAGCAAGTAAGCCTTTTCTCTGTGGAATACAAAAATATAACTGAGTATATATTTTAAACACATACACACAATGGAAGAAATCAAACTAAATGTGTGTGTTTAACCTCTTCAACTTTCCAAATACTGGATGCGGTAAGATTGGGTATGACAGTCAAGTAGCTAAGTTGAAAGTTTTCTCTTTGTATATGTTATTTTTACCCTTCTCTCTTCAGAATCTAAATGGAAACAGATGACTTCTTCAGAGGTAGTTAGCCATTCTCTTAAAAAAGAAAACCTGTCAATTTTACAAAGATGAACTAAATGATTGATTATAGCAATAATCAATAACTAAAAAATAAGGCTGGGAAAATTAAGCCATGTTTGCTATTGAATGTTCAGTTCTATCTGTTTTTCATTCTTGTTTCACATATGATCATCATTTAGAATAATAATAATAACCATATACCCAAAGAAACAAGGGTGAAAAAGAAGATTGAATTATCATAGTTTCTATAGTATATTTAATATATTTCCTTTTTGTGCAGTTTACCAGGTTTCTACTAAAAACAGAGATGAGTATAGAGATGCTACAATTATACCAAATAACCAAGGAAAATTTTTTTTTTTTTTATTTATGATAGTCACACACAGAGAGAGAGAGAGGCAGAGACACAGGCAGAGGGAGAAGCAGGCTCCATGCACCGGGAGCCCGACATGGGATTCGATCCTGGGTCTCCAGGATCACGCCCTGGGCCAAAGGCAGGCGCCAAACCGCTGCGCCACCCAGGGATCCCAAGGAACCCGGAAAATTAAATTTTATTCCTAATTACCTTGATTCTCGAGAGAGATCTTATGAGAATTAATGTTTATTGTAGGAACTTATATAATCTTATTATTTTATTTTTATCTGTATCAGGTAGGGTAGAAACAATGGATATATCATAGCTTCTACATAACTGTACGTTCCCATATGGTATCTCATCTTGATTGTCACCATTGGTGTCCAGAAACCATTTTAAGCAAAATTATGCAGTAGGCAGTTAGCTCTGGCTTTTCTATTTTCCCTTGCCAACCCTTTTTGACATTGGTTTTCTTTCTTATTTCTTCAGAATGTCCTGTTATTTTATGTTTTTTATCTTTAAGTCAGTTAAACATTAAACATTAGATATTATGTTCTTCTTTCAAGAATTAACTGCATTCACATGTCTTTTGATTTAAAAAAAACCTCTAATTTCATAGGATAACTTACATGATGAAAATTCAGGTGGTATGGATCTTGGAGAGAGAGTATTCTTGGTTGAGAGAGTTCCTTAGCATCACTGTAAAAAAAAAAAAAAAAAAAACCTCTTGCTTTATTCTTAAGACTTCCCTCAGAGGGGTGAGTGTGTGTGTGTGTGTGTGTGGGTGTGGGTGTGGGTGTGGGTGTGTATGTGTGAGAGAGAGCAGGAGAGTGTTTTCACACTTTCCCCAGCAATAAAAATAACCATAATCCTGTAAACACATTTATAAATCTCTAAAGGGATTTTTTTTATGTCTGCCATAATTCTGACTGTTCCATGGATAAAATGATTATATCCAGATAAAAGAGTTTACATTCACTTACTATATATATAAAATTTTGGGGGAGAAATACTCACAGGTAATAGTTACCTATATGTCTTAAGCTGTTGTATGGTATCCATGAGAGGATATTTTAATAATACCAAGGTGATTTATTTCTAAATGCAGGAAGTGACCACTGTGAGGATTGACAACCAGAACTAGGCGATGCTATTTAAACCAATGAGTAATCAGAATAGTTGATAGCTTTTCTTTAAGACTCAGATTTCCTATGGGGCATGACACTTGCAAATAACAGTTATCATGCATGGTTCTAAGAAAATCAATTTATAATCACTGAAATTTGGGGACATACCAGTACTTACCAGAATGTGCTTAATAGCTATATAACTTTCACTAGAAGAAAAATCTGCAAAAGAATATCTGAAACTATAACTATAGGATTAATAGATTTTTTTGAACAAGAGGGAGAGAGGAGAGAGAGGGTCAGGCAGAAACAGAGGGGAGAGAGAATCTCAAGCTGGCTCCATGATGTGAGTTTCGATTTCATGACCCTGAGATCATGACCTGAGCTGAAATCAGGAGTTGGACACTTAACCAACTGAGCCACCCAGGCACCCCCATTAATTTTTGCCACTAGAAGTATCAATCATTAAATACCAAACATCTTCCTCAGAGCTAATGGAGGTATTAAATCAATGTGTAAAATACCAACACTACATTCCAAAATACATGCCCCGTACCGTCAAAGAGCACTCTCCAGAAAATCCACACTGGAGAGTGTTAGTCTGCAAAGTATGTATGCCACCATCCCAGAAAGCAGTGAGTCACTATCTGTAAAAATTCAGAACTCACTTAATCTGAAAGTTTGCCAATTATGGCAAGGAAATTATCAGGCCAGAAAAATGCAGAGAATCTGAGGCATTGCCCTAAGTTGACTCATTCATTATCCAGTGATCCACATCATCAAATAAGAAGTGTTGGGGGGAAGAAAAACAAAGGAAACAAGGAAAAGGGATCAAATAATCAAGGCCAGCCCTTTTAAAAACAAATAAGTTTTTTTTTTTTTTCTCATCTGACTCCCACTGTCCTTCTGATGCCCTCTTCCCTAGACCCAGAAGGTATGCGTTGTCCCACGGTCCTCTCTGACCTTTGCTCTTGTGTTAAAACTAACCTACCTCTTTCTGGTCCTGTACTCTATAAAACTGCATTTTTGGAAGATTGTTTCTTTCATTTACTTAAATATTTTTTAAAATGTCTCATATTTTTTTAAAATGTCTCATACTAAGTAATGTAATAGGTGCTAGTGATACAAAGATAAAAATAAAAGTTACTTTATGGCTGTGTGGATGAAACTACTCTTGTGAACAGGCTAAAACTATATTATTTGTGAGATCTGTCTACTTTTGCATTTTAGTCGAATACCTCTATAGGGAACTAATAACCTAAGAAAAGTCATCTTGAAAGTATTTTAGGCATTGTATAGGGAGTTGGGGGGGTAGTCTAGGTGTGGATAAGAAGATGAAAAAGGCAGGCCTTTAATAGTCACACAACATGTTGACTCATTCAATATTATTTCCATGAAAATGTAACATCATTACCAAGTAAACATAATACTTGTTAAATACTGAAATTATTTGATCACTGTGGAATATTAATGATTGGTGTCCTGCAAGTCCTACAATGGTAAAGCCAGGATTGTACATTGAGAATTTGAGTCTCAACCATGAAGGGAGGTCATTCTCATAATTAGTCACCTCAATAAGCCGAGTCAAGGAACATCCAAAGATAGACAGCAGTGGTTCTCAGAGGTGATTTTGCCCTCCTCCTCCAGGGGACATTTGACAATGTTTGGGAACATTTTTGCTTGTCATAACTGGGGGAGGTAGCAACAACATGTAGCACATAGAGACCAGGAGTGCTGCATAACATTCTACAGTGCACAGGGCACTTTGTTGTGTGTCCCCCACAACAAAGAATTACCCAGCCCTGAATGTCAGTGGTGTTGAGATAGAGAAACCTTCACATAAAGGTTATTGTGGCATCTCTTGTCCTAAAGATATTATCTATTTTACATCCTGAGATTTTTCCCAGAATGGGCTATGGGCAAGCTCCTCACGATAGGATTAAAAATGTGACGTTGTCCCAATCCTACCTAAAAGCATTCAGTGCGTTTCTCAAACTTGAGCGAAGGTTAAAACACATGGGCTACTTCTTTAAAAATACATATTCCTGAGTCCACACACAGGGATTCTTATTTGGCAGGTTTAGAATAGGACTCAGGAATCCTAATTTTTCAGGTAATTCTAATGGGAATGTTTGGAGGGCCACCACCCAGGAGAACCATTGATCTGTTAGATGAAACCCAAGTTCTTTAACCTTCCTACAAGTCTCCACCATGATCTAATCCCTACGTGTGTCTGCTGGGGGGTATATTGCCCCTCTCCTCTTACACTCTACCTTCCAGCCATTCTGATCGACATGAAATTTATTGAAACGTTGTAATATTTTATGATTTCCCCCCCACCACTGTGTTTCTTCTGACTGGATCTTCTTCTTTGTCCTGCTGGTGGCTAACGAGTAGTGTGCTGGTAGATGTTTAGTGGCTGTCCAAAAACAACCCAGAATTCCCTGAGTTGTATTATTTGCCTACTTCTGTGCTATAAATACTCCTATCAGGGCCAACTCCAAGCTACCGGTGTGACATTTTGGGGACAAAATGTTCCCACATTCAGCTCTTGAGAGCCAGTGTGAGCCCGCTCAGTTCAGCATTGCAAGTCATCTGTCTCTTTTGCCCTTCCTTGAGCCGTTCCTGATGGCTTGAGAGTATTTCTTGCACATTTAATATTGCAGTTATTACATTCTCTTATTTGTATTTCTTAACACGCACATTACTTAACTAGACTGGGAGTTCTTTGAAATGAAGGCCTGTGGTAATAAAAAATGTGTTTAGTTAAATTACATTTTAATTCAAATGTTTATGTATTTATGGTGCTTTTTGTATGTTTTCCTTTTGATATACCAAATTATTTAATGAAGTGTTAAAATCTTTAAAGTATTTTCTAAGTTTCAGCTTCAGTCATCATATTAAAGTGTAGCAAGCCAAGTTAAAATATTAAAGGGGAAAAGTATATCTTCTGGGAGCCAGCCTAAGCACTAATAAAAGTGAGGTATGTGACCTTGGGAAGTTAACTTTGTGCTATTTTTCACTGATAGGGGACTCTCTTCCAAAGAATCTAAGTTCTGGGTTATTTCAGTTGGAGGAAGTTGTATTTACTTATATAGTGTTTTATGGTTAACTTTGCTGAGTAGAGCAAATTATCAGGGACTTCTAAACCTTTTTTGTTTTCCAGAAAATATTTTCTTAATGTTTCAGTCATTACCTTCCTGATTGAAACATATTTTTGAGGGCAGAAATATTTGATAATTGCTCTGGTACCCAGAGAAGATACAGTGAAAAAATTTTATGCTGCCACAAGAAAAAGCAAACCCTAAATGTGAGCATTTGTTTCATTTCATCTGAAGAGACATATAGTTATCTTTCTGAACCCTCAAAATGTCAAAATATGTGTTCATGCTATCCCAGTAACTTGTCCTCTATAATTATTATAGATATTAGATGGTCTTTTAGTAAAACAAATATACTAATTCTAAAAAGTTTAACACTAGTGAATGTTCTTTCTTTCTCTATTTCTGTGTGTGTGTATGTGTGTGTAGTCATACATTTAAATAGATCTAACAAATCATAATACAGTATAAACAGAGGGAATTATTTTCCTGTAAGGGCGTAGGCATAAGGTTAAACAAACCACATCATAGTATGGTATATGTTCCTTTAATATTTTACGGGATTATAAGTTGAAACCCAAAGAGTGATGTGTCTTCTGGAAGGTAATGGTGATTATAAACCAAGGAATGGAAGAATTTTTTTTAAAAATCCTTAGTTAGAAAATACATTTATTTGGTGTCCTTACTTTTTTTTTTTTCAAATTTGCCTTTTAGTGATTTGTGAGAAGATGCAAGAACTTAAATAGATCTTCTAGATGTGACTCAGTAGGGCTCAAACTATTCCCAACTTGAAAGCAAATCCAAATAAAGTTTAACTTTTCTGGCTTCAATTTCTCATATAAAAGGAAAGTTTAAATTGGCAGTGAAAACAATTCTATATGCTCCTGGGGCAGAAACATCAGAACAATGATATTTAAACTTAGGTTAGCCATTACTTGCTTGATAAGACTGCAAATTATAGAAGAAGATCATTTTAATTTTGATCAATTGCCATTTCAGGTTTATTTATTTTCTGTTGAAAAATGACTTGCTTCCAAGCTTATATCTCAAAGAGAGCTAGAAGAAATTTTGAAAGACTAATATTATAGTAGGCAGTCATCCCAAAAGTTGATAGGACACAACTGCATAGTAGAAATCGGTGATGTAAAGGGCATGTGTTTCTCAAGAAATGGACTTTATAACTTTCTTAAAGCTTTACTTCCTTTGAATGATGGGCTTTTTTTGCCTAGGAGTGAAATAATTATGTAGGGTACTGTACCACAGCACTCTCTTAAAAATATATTGCATCAGGGTCATGATGTTGTAATTTAGAATTTTAAAGGTAAGAGAGTAGGCTTTTAAATTTAATATCTCAGGGACTTTGGATCCTTTCCACCCAAAACTTGGCTTGTAATTTGTCTCCACAGATGATTTTAATGGTTTAAATTAGTTACGGCTTTTCAAATTGTGAAGTAGCCAATTATTTAGCTTTGACCAAAGTTTAAACAATTAGTTCTAACCAGCACCAGTTATTTTAAAAACCAGGTTTTAGAGGAAAAGAAGTAAATGTGGTTAGTTACTTTCTTATTGCTCAGAGACTTCTATATTTCAAAATAAAATTCCAGAGATTTTCGTGTGAGGGGGAACTCCCTACTTCTGTGAATAGTTTTCCAACGTATCGTCGTGTGTCAGTGAAAATTTAGAAATAGCTTTAAGACCTAAAACCATTCAGTCCTCTGTCATATACATATTTACGTGGCCCCCACTAAGTTGTAGAATTAGTAGCTTAACTTTGAAATCAGCTGTCATTTGCAAATTGTAGAAAAGAAGGGAGAGCTCAAGTAGTGGCCTCGGTTTGCCAGCTTTGCCCCATTGCAAAGTTTAGAGTCCTCTGAATTGCCTTGATCCAGACACTGCAAAAGCCTTTGGTGGCAGGTTGCCAGTTTCAGTAAAACTTACACAGTATTAGTCTTACTTGAGAGTTTTTGGATCGCTGTTAAATAACTGAGCAGACAGAGGGACATAATGCCCATCTTGTGTTGCCTGCATCAGCAAGTGCACTCGAAGGCTGTTAACAGAGGCTGAAAAAGAGGCTGTGTGTGTGGACACAGTATCCTAAGTACCTTCTCATGGTTAGCATGGTGTCCTTTTGTGGGCATTTGTGTTGTCATCTTTCACTATTCTTCTCTATTTATAAGATGATTGAGACTAACCTTAGGATCAACACAGGGAGGATGGCTTTGGAAGGGAAGAGGTAATTAAAAAAAAAAAAAAAACACTTTCTAAGTATCCTCTTTTCATTTTTAGATTTAGATGTTCTCTTTGAATAAATGTAGTAAGAATGAAGTAAACATATATGATTTATCTGGGATTAAAGCATGAGTATGCATTTCAAGAAATAGAATTGCAACCAATTTAGGGCCTCTTCCATTAACAAAGCCTGGTTTGACTCCATAACAGGAATCCATCTCAATATAAGTCTAATAAACATCAGAATCTAATTATTTTGGAAGGAAGTGAAAACAGTGGACTGGGAACTGAGTGGTCTGCTACTGTCATTGAGATCTAAAGTAGGCACAAGCTTTAACCTCAGTTTTTAAATCTGTCAAATGGGGTGAGGTTCATTAGTCAGTTTCTAAATTCTCCTACCATAAAACTAATTTCATTATGATGTTACCTTAAAGATCGTGGTCAGGACGGCATGTAAAAGTGCAAGAAAAAGAGGCACTGACGTTTTTCTAAAAACACTCAAGAGATTTTTGCAACTAAATTTAATAATGAAGTGGAAAATTGAACAAAAGAAAGAAGTAGGTTGGTGTTCGTACATAATAATTTGGTCCTCGCCCTCACTGCCATAATCATCCAAAAAACACACACTATGGTAGAGAGGAAGCAGCTGCCTCGTCTGTCAACTTCTAGGATGCCAGTCGTTGTCAGCTAAGAAGGGTAAACTGCTGGGCAGGGAGCTGAATTTGGACCCTTGTGGATTTCCTGGGTTCCCATCTTCCTTCCGTACTATCTCAGAGATACCAATGAGTCAAACTCAGGGAGATGGGAATGAAAAGTAGTTAAGTCAACATAGCCTAAGAGATGGGGGCACAGCAAAGGGGAGACTGGATTGAAGTGGGATGGAAATGGTGCCCTGCTGGGTATACATGTTACACACTAGGCTACTGATTATTCTGTTCACATTTTGAAAGCTGCATCGGAATAAACTCTAAACAGGGTAAATGAAACTGCAATAATGGAATCCTATCAGAAATTTTGAATTGGGTCTGGTGTATTCTTACTGGTGTAGAAGCACCTAATCCTGATTTACTAGATAATAGAAATGTGATTGTGCTCTGAAAAAAATGTCGAATTTTCCCTGTTCTTAGTATAAAATCTATTATGCCCATCAGTTTAGTTTTTGTACATGATGTATAAAAGATTACCTTGGTTTATTTAAATATTATTTTCTCTTTCCATTTATTAATTTGTGCACTCAAATAGTGATGGAGCACAAACTATGTGCCAAGCACCAAGCCTGCACTGAGATACACGGTGAATAAGACCCGGTTCCCATGTCCCAGGGGCATGCTGTATAGTCAAAGAATACTGGATCACACATACATCCTTTGTTACAATGGCGAGTGTCAGCAGCCTATGACATAATTATAATCTGACAGAAAACTAAATATTCTATAATCAGGCAACTTCTTTCATTGCATATCCACTCCATGTGCTCTGCTAGTCTGTAAAATTATACTCACAAATGCTCTTTAGCAGCATTTTTTTAAAGGGAAAAATGCCCCCACTCTAAAAATTAATCCCAGCTCATTCTAGATACTGTTTTATGTAGAATTAGGATATGAAGATATTAGCCAAGAGAATGAAAAATGAGTGTACCTGCATACAACTGTGTGTTCTATTTTTCAGGCTTAACAGCTTAGCTGTAACATTTGTACATTAGCTAAATAACATCTCAAGGGGAGCTGGAGATAGAACCTTGATGTCTACTGATTGTACATGTGTGAGTTTGTGCTCTCAAAGGATGGTCCTTAAAAAACTCCCTGCTGGAAGCTATTGTGCATATTGTAAAAGGACTGTTGCTAAGTGCCAATTGAGCTAGTACTGTATACTTGCCATTTAAAAAGAAGATTTCATACCACTTGATTATGTTAAATAGAAATGTTTGAAATTTATACAGAATTACATCAAAATGGCACAGTAGTTATATGTCTAAAGAGCTGTGACTACTCTATCCTACAAGTAATGTCAGTCCTTCTGGTAGATGGTTTAATGTAAGACTGTAACAGAACGCATTACACGAGAAGTATAGAAAGTCTTAGAATAGTGAAGCCATAAATGTATATTGTAATAGAACCTAAACCCATGTTTTCATTGAAATACACCTACATATATATATATATATAATATATATATATATGCATGTGCATGTGTGTGTGTATTTTTTTTAATGTTCAAATAACACAAATGAAACTGAAGTTTAAGTATTCGAGGTCTAAATCAATCAAGTAAGCCTTTTTGTGTGTGTATACTCTTAAGATTCAAAGCACTATGCTTGATGCCATATAGGTTCTTGTGTGATAACAATATCTTGTGTTACTTCTAACAAATTCCTCTGAAAGTGTCATCTCTTTAGAGACTTCTAATCTTCCCTCCAAAATGGGGGTGGGAGGAGTTCTTAAAATCTTCTAAGTGAATTGCCTCCATCAACCCATTGTATTTTCGGAGGATATGTGCTCGGTGCCGCTTATTAGTAAAGCATACATGTCATAAATGCAGTGAATCAGCTCCTTAGGCCATAAAAATAGGGAACTTGGAGAGAAGTAGAGTAAAGCTCGTGGCTTTACCTTTTCTTTCCTCCCAAGATCCCACGGAAATAACAAAAAAAAAAAAAAAGAAATATTTTTAAAGAATGAAGCTATGCTGTGTGTAAACAAACAAAAAACCCCACCAACTTTAAAAAGGGGCAGCTGGGAGTCAGAAAGTTGGAGAGAATCTTGGAAACTAGAACAGAGGTGACAGAGAAAAAATAGAGAGGAAGGAGGGGCATAGCTCAAATCCCCTGAGAGATGGGCACAGACCTCCCGGGAACCCAGGAGAAATGCTTAATCTAGAGTCAGCAAAAGAGTTTAAGGCATGTGAGTTAGACCTCAGTCAGAACTGTTAAAAAATTTTTCAGGCTGCCTCCGTGGCACAGTTGGTTGAGCGTCTGCCTCTTGGTTTCTGCTTGGGTCATCATCTCAAGGTTGTGAGATCAATCCCCCGCCTGGGGCTCTGTGCTCAACACAGAGTCTGCTTGAGACTCTTTGCCTCTGCCCCTACCCACTCCCCACCCCTGCCCTGCACTCTCTCTGTCTCTCATCCTAAAATGAATAATCTTTTTTTAAAAATCTTTTTTTCAAGGAGTAAGAAAATGAGCATTAGTGGGCAGTAAGGCAGTCATCTGGGGCCAGAGCCATTGGGAATCCCATGCTCCCTGCTCTTCCTACAAGGACGTTACTGTTCTGGAGAAGATCCACTTTCATGTCTTCTTTAAAAAAGAAAAACAAAAAACAAATAAGAATCGGGAAGGATTTCTTGGGTGGGCATTAGGGTGGAAAAGAAAGTGAGCAGAATTTTACTTACATCCTTGCTATCACTAGGAAAAGTTGGGTGGGAACCAGAAAAGGCATTTTTATATGTCCAAGAAGCAAAGCATTATAATGCTCCATCTACCTGGGAATAGACCCTAAAAATGTTCACTTAGAGGGCTCCCCACCTGCTAACCTGCCCAGTGCTCACAAACCCCAAACAAAGCCTAAGGATCTGTCTGGTTTGTCCAGTGACACGGATACTGGCACCAGCATCCCTCTTCCTTATCTTGTCCACCCATCTCCAAGCAAAGGATGGGCGCTTTTAGAGAACTGACCTATCTTCGGGGCAATGCATACCTGTAAAATATACCAGTCAACCTGGTCCTTCAGTCACAAATGGGAACCAACAACCATATATCATCAGTTGTTTGTTAAAAGCCCAGTAGTTGAAAGGGGAGGATCAGTAAGAACAAATAGAAATAATTCTGGGAAATAGTATCCTGGGATTTGAGGAAGTGTCTCACAGGCTGCTATTATAAAAATGGTAATCAGAGAACAAAATTAGTCCCTGGGAATTCAAAATTATGATTGACAAAATTAAAAAAGAAAATCCCTGAATGACAGAAAAAAACTAACTTAATGGAAGTATTTCCTAACAAGTGATTTGAGAAAGAAGCTTAAATGTCTTGGAATTTAGAGAAGACAAAGAAATGAAAAATATGGGACAAAAATTCAAAGATGCCAGGGTTTGAGCCAGGAGATCCAATATTCATTATATGAAGTTTTAAAGCAGAGGACAGAAACAAGGACAAGCACGGAACAGGAGATGGAAGAAAAATATTGTGTCTCACAACTACCAGAATGATAAAAGTTGAGTTTGATAATATTCAGTATTGGCAATGATATGGGAAGTAGATAATCTTACAAACTGCCTAAGGAAAATACACTTTGTGTATCTTATTTGAGGAGACATTATCTTTAATTCAGTATTTACTTCTCAGAATTTGTCTTGTGGATGATTTGCCCAAGTGAGCAAGGGTCCATATTCCAGTATTCGCTTTAATAAGTAAAACTTCCAAACAACTCATCTGTCCATAGTGACAGTGTATCTATGTAGTTATTTAAAAATGAGGAAAAATTTTCATATGCCGATATGGAGAAATACCAGATACAGACAAAGTTAAATGCCAATAAAATTAAGGATAAAAAAAATTGTAAGTTACAAAAGGAAGAGTAGATGTTACTATAGATTCTTTTATGCGCCTAAATATTTCTTAGAAAATACTAAGTTGCAAGATTCAAATTTTAATTTTATTTTTAATAGGCATTCTAATAAATCACAGTATTTTCAAAGAAAAGAGAAAAATGGTTGAATCTAAAGGTGTAACCCTAAAGAATCCTGGTTCATTTGACGAAAATTAAAAGTACCAATTCCATGTATAAGTAATTTTTAATAAAGACAGAGACTCTTAAAAATAAAGCATTAAAATGAACAATAGAGGAAATTGATACATTCTCTTCCAGAACAGCAGTGCATATTCCTGGATTATTCATAACTGTGCATCGATTAAATAGTGACTATATGAAATATTTATTTTTAAAGATTTTATTTATTCATGAGAGACAGAGAGAGAGAGGCAGAGACATAGGCAGAGGGAGAAGCAGGCTCCCTGTGGGGAGCCCAATGTGGGACTCGATCCCAGGACCCCGGGATCTTAACCTGAGCCGAAAGCAGATGTTCAGCCATTGAGCCACCCAGGTGCCCCTGAAATATTTCTGTTTGTTGATTTCATTACATGTAAATTGAGGGGGATTCACCTAGTAGAAGAGTAGAAAGCCATTTTAAAACTCATTTAAGGAAGAAGTTAAATGTATACTAATGTTTCCTAGTTGTCTAAAAATGGCAAACTGTTTTGTGGATTATCCAAGCTGTTAGTCACTTTCTCTCATCTCTTCAACTACTAATTTCTGGTCACTTATTCTTAGTTATCAGAGAAAAATTATATAGGTTAGAAATTCAAACATGTACTTTTTCTAGTTATGATAAACTCAAGAAAACAAGATTGATAGAAAAGAATATTGAATCTAAAAGATAAAATATATGCACAGGTATACATATAACAGAGGAATGAATAGACCATAACATTTGAAATTTAGTGGAGTTGTGATAAGAAGAATAGAACCCAGGCCCTTTGAAAAGCAATCCAGTATTTTGTACGTTTTATTGGTTCCCAAACTGTGTACCTTGAAGAATTGATGTCCCCAAAATGTCAATACATATACTTGAAGAGGTTTCTATACTTCTCTTTCTGGGAGTCTGGCCAGTTGGATGTTCTAATGGACCCCTCCACTATAAAGCAGCTATATTATGACAAGGTCACCTTTGAGGTGTTTTGAGTTTTCTAAAGCTGCAGGACATGTCTTCAAGACATCTCTACTGCCTCTTCCACGTACATACACACATTAACAGTGAACTGGAACCATCCTAGTGGAACTGGGGTTCCCTTGCAAAATCAAGAAGAGGACTGAAGTGATTCCAGGTTGATAAACTTCTTAGTCACCCCCAAAAGGAATTTTTAGAGGAAAGTTTTCCTCATTTGGGCCATGGGGCACGTAAAGATTAAGTATAACATTTATAATGGAAGATCATCAAGCACAGAAGAGGTTAGCATGTTAAAAATCTAAACTGTGCACAGAAGATATCAATGAATACTGATATTGGAATTATTAAACAATTCATATAATTGCATAAGAAATCTTTAAAGAACCAAAAGATGCATTAACTAATATGAGCATGAGACAAAAATTATCAGGAATGAACTGAGAGATTTGAAAAACAAAATAGTTCCAGAATGAAAAACACAAGTGTGAGGGGGAAAAAAAGACCTCAATGGACAGTTTATATAGTAGTAGATAAGACAAAGGGAAATGCAGATAAAAATGAGATATCCTCTCACACCGGTTAGGGGAACTACTATCAAAAACACAAGTTTGGTGAGGATGTGGAGAAATTGGAACACTTCTGCATTGTTTGTGTGAATGTAAATTTGTGCAACCACTATGGAGAACAGACAGGTTTCTCAAAAAATTAAAACTAGTACTACCATGGGGCACCTGGGTGGCTCAGTTGGTTAAGTGTCTGACTCTTGGTTTCAGCTCAGGTCATGATCAAAGGGTTGTGAGATCGAGCCACCCCCACCCCCTGTCAAGCTTTATCCTCAGCAGGAAGTCAAGATTCTTCCTCCACTCATAGGTGTGTGAACGCCCTCCTCTCTTTCTATAAAACAAATAAATCTTTAGAAAGAAAATTTAAAATAGAGTTGCTGGATCATATGGTAGTACTATTTCTGGATATATTTTATTAAAAATATTTTATTTAAATTCAGTTTGCAAACATATAGTGTAACATCCAGTGCTCATCCCATCTGGGTATATTTCAAAAGAATAAAAATCAGATTCTTAGCTATCTGTACCCCAATGTTTATTGCAACATTATTCACAATAGCCAAGATATGGGAACCACTCACATAGCCACTGATGGATGAATGGATGAAAAAAAAAAGTGAATATTATTCAACCTTAAAAAGGAGAAAAATCCTGCAATGTGAAGCAATATGGATGAACCTGAAGGATATTATGCTAAGTAAAATTAGCCTGTCACAGAATCACCAAAACTCATAGAAGCAGAGAACAGAATGGTAGCTTCCAGGGGCTGTAGGGAGCGGGAAATAGGGAAGTGTTTTTCCATGGGTATGAAGGTTTTGTTAAGCATTCCTAGTAGAGAAAACAGAGCACACACATAAAGAAATTTTGGAAGTGATAGTACCTTGGTTGTGGTGATGATATCACAAGTGCATGTGTCCAGACTCATCAAGATACGTACATTAAATATGTGCATCTTGTTTGTATATTAGTTATGCCATAAAGCTATAAGAAAACACATGTATAAAAGAAGACACAAAAAAGGGAAAAAAAGTAGCAAACTGGAATTATTTATAAATAAATGACCAAAAGGCAGTATGAAGACAGAGTTAGGAACAAATATATAAAGAATGAAGCCCAACCCTAGAAGGGCTTCTTTGGATCCATAAACCACATGCTCCACAACTGGAACTTTAACTGCAGCCTGGATACCAAGTCACCAAATAAGCTGCCAAATTTGAGAGGAGTTTCCCTACAGCAAATTCATGGAACAAGGGGCAACAATAAAACAGCTCCTACTCCGGATCTGCTTATCTTCTTTGGTTCTCCATGGTATCTGAATAGTCTCACAGCTTATTGGAGCCTTTGACGTTAGACTTCCATTTTCCTTGGTATCTAGGCTGAGTAGCAAACCACTAGTTTGTCACTGATCCCTAATGGGGGGAGATTGTCTCATTAAATGAAAAATTAAGACTCTATGCTGTAAGCGTATCTTTCCAAAATGGGAAAATCTCAAGTAATGCCATAGCCATGTGCAATAATAATGACAAATTACTGATATCTCACAGTAATTGATATGCTCTGCCCAGTAGGCCACCTTCTGGTATTTGTCCTGGTAACAGAACACATCATCCCAATATTGGAAAACTACCTTTGTACAATTCGTGGGTCATCTCTAGTGGCCTAGCTATTCAGTCCAGCCAAACACTCAGGCCGGACTAGCAGAACCATACCATGGAACAATTTTTATGGAAAGATGCACGTTAATCACAAAACCAACATACCTGTTACGTAAATTTATGTTCATAACCAAGGAAAACATTGAGACTGAAATAGTCCAGTACAGGCAGCTATCTCTGCTAAGCCTACTCGATCCATGGTCAAACCAGCCATGGTAATGGAAACACCACCAAATGGATGTCCAAAAAGAGAAGAAAAAAGAAAAGGTGACATGCATAGAACTCCTGTTGCCTGAAAAAAAATAAAATCTAGCCAACCGTGCAGCCTTTCCAGTGATAATCTCTAACAGGGCTGATTGGTCCAGCTGTCTTCAGCTATTTATGAGTTGCACATGACATACTTCTGCATTGGCTGGGCTCCAAATCACCCAAGAAGCTGGGGGAGAGGGACATGGAAGAGTTCCAGGAGAATTTGAGGAAACATAATACACTTGTCTGCCTTTATCCAAACAGCACCCTTCTGAAAGCAAAAAATATTATTTTCTCTTATTTGTGTTTAATGCCTGCTTCTTTTTCCCCCCTCAGAGGGTACCTTAATACAAATGGGTTCAGACACGGACTTTGCTTTAAAAAGTTGTCTTCTTCTATTTGTGGGTGTTGCTTATCATGGTGAGTTCTAATTCCTGGGACTTCCAGCATGCTGGAAAAAGGAAAGACAGTCTGACTTATTTCCTCCCACTTCTGAAAACAGTGGTTGTTATCTTGTGAGATTGAAATTTTCATATATAGGTTTATATCAGTAAATGAATAGTCCTTTGCGCTTCTGGGTACCTACTCTTGCACATATGTACCAGGAAACAGGTACAAGAATATTTGTGGGGAAATTGCTCAAAATAGCAGAAAGACTGAAAACAACTCAAATATATATCTGTAGGAGATGATAAATAAATTGAAATATATTTACAAGGGAATTTTACATAGTGATAAAAAGGAATGCTCTAAGGCTACAGGTTATGTGTGGCCATATGGGTAAAACTTAGGAATGCCACATTGAAAAATAAAAAGTCACAAGTTTCAAAATACTACATATTTTCATAAATCTCAAAGACAAGCAAAACTAGCCGATATATTGGTTATTCATTTATCATATGTGATTTAAAAAAAAAATTTTTTTTTAAAGACAAAGTAATGACAAATACAAAATTCAAGACAGGATTTAGTTACTTCTGGGGATAAGGTGAAGAGGGACTTAGA
The DNA here is from genome assembly GCF_018345385.1 of Vulpes lagopus. Classification (NCBI taxonomy): domain Eukaryota; kingdom Metazoa; phylum Chordata; class Mammalia; order Carnivora; family Canidae; genus Vulpes; species Vulpes lagopus. The sequence continues at coordinate 54,462,290 of NC_054836.1, read as the reverse complement.
GAGAACATACAGATGTAGCCCAGTTATTGGTAAATTTTTCATTCTTGGATTGTTTGGTGAGGTCAGAGGCATTTGATGTATTATTTTATGTATAAATATATAGATTACATGTATTTGTATATGTCAAATGTTATATTTTAAAAAGTAATGAAGAAAATAGGTTAAGCTTTTTTAAGTGTTTTTTTAGTAATATATCTGAGGAACAACTAAAATAATTAAAGCTGAACTTCTTAGAGATTTCAGCATAATACTATTCACTGTGAATTTTGAAATGGAAATATATTTCCTAAACCATTTAGAAGAAAAAAATCTCATAAGTAAATGAGAATGTCTGTCTCCCTGTAAAACCTTCTACTAATGATCTACCATTATACCTAGGAGTATACTATTGTCACCTTAATGCATTAAGTATCCACTAGCCCTCTGACAAATTATAAATACCCTTGGGTGAGATAGTACATTAACCAACAACCTTTTAGTACATAAGAGTTTATCTGGTAATGATGGTAAAATATAATGCTTCACTTTTGAAGCAGAAAATATCTCTGAGCAAATAGGCAACAGGACAGATAAGTTTAGTTTTGGATAAGAGAGGGGTGGGGCACTAGGTCCAGAGAATGGAGAAACTTGTAGGCTGTGCGGGCCTTGATGACTGCTGCTATATGGGAGTTTACTGTGAGGTTGGGGAGTCTCCTGACAGGAGAGCAGTAGCAAGAGGACTGGAGGGGAAAGTGGATTTACATGGCTTATTTAGTAGCTGCCATCACCTCCTTTGCACACTTAGTCTTGGGGTTTTGATTCCTTCCAACCCTGACCCAACCGTGCTTTAACTGGGTGTGTTATAGCAGATGCTGTCAGGGCTTGATTCATACCCCTCCCCGCTGCTCACTCCAAGGTTCACCTGCAGCTTTGATGCACAGTTATTTTGTATACCAGTGGCTTCCTACCTGAAGCACAGTGTCTCTCTCTATCCGAGATCATGTTCACCTAGCTTACCAAGCAAGCCCAAAGTGTCTTGTTTTAAAATCCAACAACCAAGAGCCACCCTCAGCCACTGAGAGAAGAGATGGCTAGGTGCCCAAGCTATGTGCTACTTGGGGGTTTGTGTACATTGTCTTTTGAGGATTCTCAGGGGGACTGAACTCCAGCTGCTCACAGTGGTCATTTACCCATTGACATAACTCCTTTAATGGCCCTCTCCCCCAATTTCCTGTTCAGTCATGCTCACACTGTGCTTCCTGGGATCACCTCCAAAATAAATCACTTGACCTAAATCTTTATCTCAGGGTCAGCTTTTAGAGGACAGAAAATTGGCATGTATGCCCTCAGATTTTTTCTAACACCTTCTCCTCCCTTTCTGATTTGTTCAGTAGCATTTCTTGTGAATACAAAAAAAAAAAAAAAAAAAAAAAACGCCAGAGTAAGTGTTAGATGCTGCAGCATTTTAAGTGCAGTATGTTGTTGTGGTACTCATGCTACATATATTTACATAGAGTTATTTAATCAATACTGTTTCTCTCAGTCCTCCTACCACCGGGGCAAAGGCTTACCATATTGCACAAGATAGAGTTATTTCTGCTGCAGGCAGGTTACTTATCATTAAGCCTCATCTGTCAAACTCAATACAGAAAAATCTAGAAGCCAGTCCCTGAGTGATTATTTTGAAGCAGTGGTACATGGTGGGGAGGGTGGAAGTATGAAAATGAGAAGGGGTAGGTTGATCATGTCTTTTTAATCAAGAACTGGTGCTTTCCAGCATTGTCACTTTCTCCACATGTCAGTAGAGGAGGGTTTTTTCTAATCACCAATGATCTTTGAGAGTTTAGCAGGCAATACAAGGCAATCTTGTATTTTGAGAATTTGGAGCACTGGTGGCTCACATCAGAACGAGACTTGTAGGTAACCGATTACACTCTGCTAAGTCAGTCTGATCCATGATTAAATATATGTCTAGCACACCAGGAAATTACACAATAAGGTGTTGGTGTAGTGTTTTGGATATTTTCTTTCAGTCATTGCAAAATGATACAATAGTACTTGGGATAATAATACAACAAGCAATTGTATTATGCCACATTGAAGATGTCTTACCAGTGGCCCAGGCTGGGAATTCATGAGTATTCAGAAATACATTCGTGTTTGTAAAGTATCTCGGAGCCCCTGGCCTGCCATTTCTGGGGTAACTACTCCTAGCAATTTCACAAGACAAATCAGAAGGTAATCAGAATTTTCCCAAGTTCCCTTAAATCAGTAGAGAGTCTGTGTTGAATACACTGAATTTTCAAAGAGATGATAGAGGACCTGGAAGAAAATGTTTTCCTTTGGCCTAGCAGCAATGTCAGGGTACTTACTGACAAGGACCCATATATAGCACTAGTAGAGGAGAATAAGAGACATATCTCTCTGGAAAAGTGTGGTATCTGAATTTGATAAGGCTGGAGGAAGATCTGGTTGGGATTTTCCTGGTTGTCTTTCTTTGACTTCCCCTGAGGACAAAGCAGTTCTCATCAATGCGGTTTTCTTGGTAACAGCCAAGGATCCAATAAACATCTCAGAACATACAGTGCTTCCTTGCATGTGCATTGAAAATGAGAAACTGGTGAGCAACTCTGTATGGTTCAGGGTAACACTAAATCCCAGAAAGAAAAAAAGATGTGACCTGGAAGATTTTATAACTGGGTAGTCATTCTAACTTGAGATACCTCTAAAGTCTTAAGTGAAAACAGTTAGGTGGTCTGGTTACCCAGAATTCCTATAGAGTGTTGATAGAGAAATAGCTTCAACATTAAATTAAACAGTGGGATGCCAACCATGGTCAAAGTTTTCCATTTGTGTCATTTTTCTTTATGTTCCGTGGTGTACTGGAACCGGCTCAGGTAGCTGAGGGAAAGCCCCTGGTGCACAGTTCTTCCAAACTCTGTATTCACTGACACCAGATTGGTAGCTTGAAATTGCCCATAGTGGGAATATTTATGCCACAGAAACAAGGAATGGGCAACTGTTATAAATCAGAGCTCCCTCCCGCCCCAGCCTGTTGTTAAACATTTATAAGTATATGCCCATTTATATTGAAATAAGAAACGAAAACAAGCAGAGATCTCTAGCTCCTTGCCTTTGGCCAGGGAATTCATCTCACTCAGATACTTTGGTCATGATGAGCCTGGGCCCTGGGGCGACAGTGGAATATTCATGAGTCAGTGTGTTTTATCTGGTAAATGTCTAATTTTCAAACTCTGGGCCAGTGACCCAATCTCTGTGAGACTTTGACTTCTCATATGCAAAAGCAGTTGTAATACCTGCCCTACCTATCTTCACAGGCTCGTGGTGAGATTTCAAATGAATAATGCATGTGAAAAGTTAATTATAATATATATAAAATTATATACCATATAATATACCTACAGATCTACTTAGTGTACTTCTACACAATATTATGGCAAAAATAGGTGATAATTAACATTTACATAGTGTTTGATATGTGTCCAGCCCTGTTCTAAGTGCTCAACATGGTTTAATCATTTTATCCTCATCAACCTGAGGTAGAGGTTATTATCATTCCCATTTTATACAGGTGAAAACTAAGGTGCAGTGGGGTTAGATAGCTTTCCCAAGTGCATGCCATTAGTAAATGGCAGAGTTCAGGTGACAAACCCAGGCATTCTAGCTTCAGATCCTGAACTCTTAGACTATATAGGAAGAATGCTGAAGTTCCCAAAGAAATCGACAATGTTGTATATCCAAGCAGAGTATAAGTATTTTTGATAGAAGGGGATCCCCAGGTGGCTCAGGGGTTTAGCGCCTGCCTTCCACCCAGGGTGTGATCCTGGGGTCCCGGGATGGAGTCCCACGTCTGGCTTCGTGCATGGAGCCTGCTTCTCCCTCTGCCTGTGTCTCTGCCTCTCTCTGTGTGTCTCTCATGAATAAATAAATAAAATCTTTTTTAAAAAGTATTTTGATACAAAAGTGATTTACTAGGAATATGAACTTTAATTTCTGCATTGGCACCTTGTTATGTAATCCCCAAAACATCATAGTGAAAAGAGAAAAAAAATTAAATATAGTGAACAGCTTCTTTTGCTCAGATCACCTATCATGGTGAAGATACAAATATTGATATTACTATAATGTCAGGAAACCTCTGAGATTTATGTTTAATGGATCTTTAAAACAAGCAAAACTGTATTTTCTTCTTTTGTAAAGCAGTTTGATCACATTACCAAATATTTGGGGAGAGGAGAAAAACCTTATTTCTAAAATCAGTCTTATATGTTGTTTTTTTTTTTTCAGTATTGTTTTCCTTTGTAAATAAGAGTTTAAAAGTTTGATCATAGTTTTTATGTGCAATTTATATTCTTTTTTAATTTAAAATTCCAATTAAACATTTTCCATGTTGATATATATATATATGTTTATATATATATATCATTTATTTTCAGTATGAGCAGAATGTCAGAGATGACACGATAGTGGTAAGTAGTGGGACTTGCATGTCATACAAGATGCTTTGTAGGTGATAAAAACTAAGTTTAGGTTACAAAGGCAGCATTTGGCCTTGAGGATGCTTGCTGTGATGAAGATGGAAAGTGTTGAGAGGAAGTCTAGCTTGGTGGCTAGGAGACCACATCAGAGGGTTTTCCAATAGTTCAGGGAAGATATGACAAAGTTCTAAATTAGGCCATTAATAATAAACAGCAAAAGAAGAAAATTTATTTGTACAATAACCGGCAAGTAAAAACAAGTGACAACTAATGGAATGGGGTAGAAGGAAAAACTGTTTTTGTGAGAGATACTTTCTCAGTATAGTTTTGAATATGTTGAACTTAAAAGGGTTGTTTTATTTTTAAGCGGGTGTGTCCTGTAAGCAGTTTGATATATGAACATATAAATATGAGCACATTCATTGAAAACTTTGAGGAATTATCGAGATGCTATTAAGCCAGGAGAGTGAATGAGATGTCCTGAAAGATGGGACTAAAAGACAAGAGGGTGAAAAGTAGAAATTAAAGAAGGAACGAGAAGTACACAAACAAATACAATAATTAATTAAATAAGCAAAAGCAATGATAAAAGAGACATGAAGAGAACTGGCAGGAAATGTCATGGAGGGACACAGGGGCACTTTATGAAGGACAGTTTTTTTGTAGGGGGTGAAGGGAGGCCAACCTGCAGATGCTTTTGCATCACAGTGAATCAATTTTCATTCTTCAGCTTTATTTGTAATATCTTCTAAAGGACAAATTTGGCCTTACTTTTTCAAATTCTTTTTGGATTAATTGGTGTTTTCTATTCATGCATTTAAATCAGCAGTTCTCAACAAGTGATCTGGGAACCCCTGGGAGTCCCCAAGGCCCTTTTAAGGGGTTCTCAAAGCCAAAACTATTTTCATAATGATACTAAGACATCATTTGCCTTATTCAGCGCTCATTTTCTAAGAAGTGTACAGTAGTGTTTTCCAGAGGTTGTATGACAAGTGATGATATCATCATGCGGACAGTTAATGGAATGTGTATTTGCCTATAACTGTGTTTTTAAAATCACCCAGTTTTGCTGTTGAATATGGCAAGTGTTAACACATATAACCCACATAAACGAAAACTCTTTTTGTGTCTTCAGTAATTTTTAAAAGTGTAAAAGTGTAGTGATAACAGAAAGTTCGAGAACTGACTTAAGTTATGCTTTCTTTGTTTTCTTCATATGATTTGGAAGCTATATGCCTGTTTTTATTTCTATGCATGTTTACCTTTAAGGAAAAAGAACAAATACACATACTAGTTAAAAACATCAAGAATTAAGTCACATCTATTGACATAACTAAACTAAAAGGAGAAGTATTTAAGTGAATAGTTTCAGTAGCCCTTCAGTAGTCCTATGTCCATTTACTAGCTTTGGAAATTCAAATCCAAGATATAATTAGTTTCATTTTCTTAACTACCTTCATTCTCAAGACCTATTTTCAACATGAGTACTATTTTGTACCTAAGTTTTTTCAGATAAATTTTTATAGTTATTGAGTTTTATATCTTGATCAATCGGAGTAAATTTGTGGAGCGTTGTATAGTTGAAAATTTCTCTGTCTTTATATATGAATTACCCTGTGACTGGGAATATACTTTTTTTATCCCACAAAAACTTGATTCCATTGTTTCATATCTTGTGGCTTTTAATATTGGATAGAATTCTACAGAAAGCATTATTTTTCTCTTTGTAGCATTACAGGCTGAATTGTATTCCTCTCTCCACTTTCCAGTTCATATGTTGAAGTCCTAACTCTCAGTACCTCAGAATATGGCTGTTTTGGGAGGAACAGGCTTCAAAGAGGTAATTAAGATAAAATGAAGTTATTAGGGTGGGACTTAATGCAATATGACTGATGTCCTTAAAAAAGGAGGTTGGGGGACAGGTACACACAAGACCGTGCGAAGACACGGAGAGAAGATGGTCATCTATAAGCCCAGGAGAGAGGCCTCAGACAGAAACAGCTCCGCCAGTACATTTATTTTGCCCAGAACTGGGAGAAAGTTCTAGTCTGTCTGTGGTACTTGTTATGGCAGCCTTAGCAAACTAATACAGAATAGTCACTATATCTTAATGCAGTTGGAATCTGATTTTTGTCTGTAACTCTATAAAGAAAATTTTACATAACATTATTATTCCAGAAGTTCACAACATATGATTGGTTGGTGTTTGTGAAACTGCAGTACAGAACATTACTTTTGCAGAACGTTCATTCTTTGAAAGAAGGAACTTCATGGTCAAATAATTTTGGAAAACACTAAATTATAGCTTAATTCCTTAGAGATATTAACACCCAATTTTCTATGTTGAGTTTCCAAGAAGGGGCACTAATCTGCTATTAATTTCTGAAACCTACCTCTTTTTTCTTTGGAATAGTAATCCAATAAGTAGAATTTAAAAAATTACTTTTAATGTTTTTGCAGAATGAAATCTTTCAATCTGTAAAATATCTTTCTCCACATACAAAAAGGTGTTTTTTTTTTCCCCTCCCCTTGTATCTGTGGGCCATTTAGACCAAAAGTTATTGCTCCTGCCTCAATTGGTCTAATCCCCTCTTCTAAAATACCAATTGACCATGAATGCAATTTCATTTCTTCCTACTTCACATTCCTAATCTTCTCACTTGTCTTTTCATCTCTTTGTCTTTATGCTCTGTGCTCTGGGAGAGTTTCTCAAGATTTCCTCAATCATTGATTTAATTTTATGTAGTGTCGATTTTGTTCTTTTTATTCCTAAAGCTGATATGGATTCAGATATTTTATTTTTAGTTTCCTTACAATAGTTCCTTGTTTCATCCTGTGCTCTTTTACATCTGCCTGCTATTCATTTAGCATCTCTTTCATCTGAGACTATTTTGTCTTATTTAATATTTCATCTCCTCTTTCAGTGTTCATGCTCTTCCACTTAATAATGAGTACAAGATCTGCTTTCCCCAAAACACTTCTGTTTGCTGTAGCAAATTTTTCAAGAGTTTCTTTTACTTTCATTCTTGAATAAGTTTATTATTTTTCATCTTAGTTTATGATGTGGATTGTCTTTATAGGTTTCATGGTCTGTGTGTGCATATGTGCCTAGTATATAAAGGTATATCCATGGGTATGAGAATGCACATGTCTGTGTTTCTTATGTTTATTGATAATAGTACAATTCAGGTTAGTTTTTTGTTTGTTTGTTTGGGGTTTTGTCGGCCAGTATTTGGGGTGGAAGGACTTTCTTGAGTGCTCTCATTGCTTCCTTAGGTGCTGTCAACATGTACTTTAAGTTAATAAGTCAAAAGACTAGCTCTTTCCCTCTGTGAATTTTTGGTCTGCAATTACTAATTTCCTAGTAAAATCACTGATATTGACTGAGAGATTACCATGTGCCAGATATTATCTAAGTGCTTTAGATGATGTTACTCATTTAAGCCTCATAAAAAAAGCCAATGGAGAAACTGAGGAACAGAGTAGCTAAGTAACTTGTTGAAGGCCATATAGTCTTTAAGGATCCAAGCTTAGGCATTGACCACTGTGTAATATTATTTCTCTTATACATGCTACTGGACTGAGGGGGCGGGGGACCTCGGTCTCCAACTACTTCATCATCTGGGCGTACAGAATTACTTCAGATATTCATCAATTATTTGAAGAAGGCCTATAATCTTTCTCTGACTTGGAAAAACTGAAACTTCAGAGTGCATTGCATACAAATCTGTTTCTACCCTAGAACCTCCCAATTGCAAAATTCCCTTTACAAAATGCTGCCCTGTCCGTGCTTTTCAATGATTGGCTCAGTTTTGTTCTTGGAAAATAGCCTTCAAATATATATAGAAATAGAGGTTCTGGCAGGGATAATGGTGTGTAATGGTCCTGTCCAGCTTAGAAAGAATCTTTGGCGTAGTAGAGAGGTGCATGCAGAATCCGTTCTGTTAAGACATCAAGTTTTTGACATAAGCACACAGTGGGATTCGATGGAAATGTCCCTCTTTGTTCCTGCCTAGCCCTGATAATCTGCCTTAGGGCTACTTTTACTTTGGTCATGGAAATTCCTCCTGGGGTCATGCAGACTGTAAAGACCATTTCTAGTTACTAGCACTATGGAAACTGTGCTGGTCTTTGTGCATTTGCATAAACATACTAAAAGAAACGTTTAACCTTGTATTTTACAGCAGTCTGGTATTCTGACCAGGCAGTTTTAGAGAGTCCAGAGCCAGGGTTAGGTGTGGAATGAAGTCATTGAAGGTAAAAGTCCACAATATAGATAAGACAATTTCAAGATGAAAAATACACCTGAAACAAGTTCAGAGCTGTGATTAAAAGGAAAAAAAAAATGAAAAAAGAAGGACCCATAGTAGCAATCAGGTAAGAATCAGCCAAAACTTAGGAAGAAGATGCATGTGGTTATGGTCTATAGAGAATTTGATTCTTATATGGATGTCAGGCTATTTTTATGGCTAGAGGAAAGCTACTAAGGCCAAATAATTTAAATGAATTTATTTTTAATTATACTAGTTAATAGCCTATTAAGACTGAATTTATTAAACACACAAGACTTTTCATCTAAGGTGCCAAAGACTCTAAGACATCCCAAGAAGAAGGAGGTTCTTAGCCAGAATTATTTCCTGGACTGCATTTGACAAGGATTATTGGACTTTCACTGAAAGGGAATCGTTGCATCTTTGGAAGTCTTCAAATCTTGTATGAAATATTAAAATGTTCTATTTTTAGTGAATGGGAAAATGAATGTGGGAAAGAGTAGACTGTGGAAGCTTAGTGAGTATCAATGAAACAGGATAGAATCATTTGGAGGGTACCACAGGAGTCACAAGTCTCAGATCTGATGCCCTCAGTCACTTTGAAGTAGTTGACCTCTGGAGGAGTGGGATGCTTAAAGAGCTGAACAGGAGAGTTTTTCCCTCTTAAATGGGCTCCCTTTGGCCTAATGCTGATTAGCAAATTCTTGTATCAATTTTGATCTTTCTGCAGTGGATCCTCAGATTCTACCAGAAAAGCCTGATGGTCCATTCAACTTCTGTCAGTAACAGCTGGAACATAAAATGTTGAACCATGAAAAGAGCATTTTGGATAGAGAAGGCAGTGGGTTGTGTGTGTTCTTGGCAATAACAATGTAGGTAAACTAGTCGTTTGTCAGTGGGATATATTCTATCATATATATTTTAATCTTCTCTTTCTGAGGAATCAATGGATGGTGGGTAATAAGTGGATAAATATGAATTGGAGGGTGTAAAGCAGTGCTTTCAATATTTAGTTGATGAATACGGAGCCCCACAAGTCGGGTCACTAGGTGACTCTTGGATATAAAATATGTGGTTAGTGATTGACTAATGAAAAGTGTATATAGTAATTGTTGGTGAGACGATAAAATGTTTTATCATAATTGTTGCAGGCCAACCATCATTAAGGTAGGTTTATGTTTGTAGGGCATGTTAAAAAATACAATACAGAGCAATTATATTGTGAAAATATTAGAAAATCAAGAGGATACTATTTTCTTGGGTTTCTTGATCTGGTCCTTGATTTAAACATAAGTGGTGCTTAGTACAGTGATGTTCCCAAAATGAAGCCCATGAAATTTCCTGTGGCCTGTATTTAATATCATGAATGTTCTTCAGCTTTCTCTGGTCTTCTCAGGTATCTATACATACTGACCTGTATCTCAGGAGCTCTTTTTGTTTTTCAAGATTTATTATTTTATTTCAGAGACAGATAAAGAGAGTGAGAAAGCAAGAGAGCAAGAACACAAGTAGGGAAAGGGGCAAAGGGAGAGAATATCCAGGCAGATTCCCACTGAGCATGGAGGCTCCATCTCAGGAGCCATGAGATCAGGACCTGAGCAGAAACCAAGAGTCGGACGCATAACCGACTCAGTCACCCTTCAGGAACTCTTAAATGGCCACTGTAGCTGGATATTTATTTTTAGTTTTTTCAAGAGCTTTTTAGGCAGCTGAAGGTTGAAATAAATGGCTAAAATTTTCCTTATCCTATCCTAGAGCTTATCCTAAGATGGGATTGAATACATCACCTTGCTGCACTCTGGCTTTAGATAAAAGCAACCATTATGAGGTTTGGGTTATTTCTTTTTGAGCCTAGAGATCAGAATGCCCTGAGCACAAGGACATGTCTAGGTGTGCTACCCTCTAGCACATGCAATTTTTCAGAGTGATCTCAACCTTATTTATAGTCTTTTACTTTTTATTTTAGAGACACTTACTTTATGGCAGAAACTGCTACTTGTTTACCGAAATACTTTTCCATTCCTTCCTAGCCTATAGAACTAGATTGTATTTCTAAGCTTCCTTTGTAATGAGGGACAGCCAAATGATGGAGTTTTACCCTAAAGAATGTGAACAGAAGTGATGTGTGTCACTTTTAGGTTAGGTACAGAAGATCTGCCCACATGAATTGCTCTATGGTTTTATGGCAACTTTTCTGACAATATTTGAAGATAGCAGAGATACCATTAGCCTAAGTCTCTCAGATGAAAATTTGGGGAAGGCCCATCACCTCTCCCCATCCTTGCCAGCATGGATAGACAGTGGAATGTTATGGAAACAAGAAATACATTGCTGTTGCATTGAGCCATTGCATAATGGATCTATTTATTATTGCCACATATACCATGCTAGAGTACCTTTAAATGATATGCTGTTTTTCTCGTTTAAATAAATAAATAAATAAATAAATAAATAAATAAATAAATAAATAAATAAATAAATACGGTCTTATGGGTATATTGTTATATTGAATAAGAACATAGATACACAGTGGCTAGCATGTAATAAGTGCTCAAAGAATAGTAGTTACCCTTAAAAATATGCTCTTAAGTCAAAAGGAATTCTTTTTTTTTCAAAAGGAATTCTTTTTTTTTTTTTTCAAAAGGAATTCTTAACTCACTTAACTCACAAACAAGCTGCAAAATGAAAATGTGTTGTTACTTGGAACGTCAGCAGGCTACTAAACTAATACCTCAAGGATCGATCCAATTGGATAATGCCCCAAGAAAGTTTTCTTTAGCACATGTGATTGACATTTCTTATCCCTGTTTTCTCCAGTAGAGCATCTGTAACTATTTTTATTAACCCATATGGTAGGCAGAGTTCTTAGTTGGCCTTCAGTGACCTCACCTCCTTGAATTCCTGTCCATGTGCAATTACTCTCTGCTTAAGTGTCAGCTGCATGTAGGGAATTGCTTCGAATCAGTGGAATACAACACAAGTGATGGGATGTCACTTCCATTACTAGGTTACAAATGACTTTGATATTGCTAGTACACTCTGTTTACTGCCTTACTTGACTTACACACTCAAAAGAAGCAGACTGCCATGATGGAGAGGCCCGTCACAAGGAATTGAGGGTATGCTCTGACCAGCTGAGGTCCACAGTCTGACCACATCTGAGAAATTGAGTTCTGCCAACAGAGGCCAAGTGAACATGGAAGTGGATCCCTCCTTTTCAGATGAAACGTCAGACCCTGGGCTGACACCTTGGTTGTAGCCTTGTGAAACAGTGTAAGGCAGAGGATCCAGCTAAGCTGTATCCATATTTTTGATCCCTAGACCATGAGATAATACATGTGTATTAAAATTGGGAGTAAATTTGGGGGTAATTTCTTATGTGGCAATAGATAACTAATACACATGGAGTATTAGGCTGTGGACTACATGGATCAATCAAAATGGCTTGTCCTTCAGATACTTCTTTTCAGTACCCACAGTTGAAATGATTTTATAGTTTTTGCTTTTTTAAAGAATGTATATAAGTATTTATGATAGCATCTATGACATTTTAATGTGTATGATAAATCTTTCATGCCAATTTAATATTCTCTAGTAGAACCTATGCCCTTGAAGGGAATGATAATATCTTATCTAATTTCTTGGTGTCTTCTACAATCTTGGCCCCATGTATAATTAGTATTCAGTGAATAGCATAATGCTGAAATAATGCTATATCTCCTACTTTGTAAACTTACATTTTACCTTATTTAGGATACTACAAATTTTCCTTTTCCAATGAAAAGTATTTCATTTCTCTCAAATTATGGACAAAGCACTTTTCTTTTGCAATTAGAGTTAAATCTATTTTCAAATATGTCATGTACAATTAAGTTTCTAGGATCATTAGCCATATATTTGTACAATTCTACTAAATTTATCTTTAGTGTATTTTCTAGAAAAATAATTTATTCATAGAACTTTTTCTTACTTTGACTCGGCGGAGAATTAATTTAAAGAATATGATTGGCATTTACTAACTGAATGTAGTTTTTCTTCATAGTAACAGTATAAAAAGCTTTATGATATAGATACAGGTTTCATTAAAGCATGTAGAAATATTTAAGGATCTAGAAGTCGAATATCATCAATGTAAACTAAAAGTGAAACCCTAAAAAGTATATGGCATATATCTAGAAATAATCAAAAGTAATAATAAAATACATGTATATGTGTGTGTTTATATGTGTGTATATTTATATATACATACACACAAATGACTATATATAAAACATGTACAGTGAGTTAGAAAAATTAAAATGTAGTTTCTAAATAATAAAGGGATTCTTTTTTATATTTGCTTTGCATTTTATGTTAAATTTTATTGAAACATATTTTTAAATCATTCATTTTAGTATCCATTTTTGTCAAATTATAATCTTTTATCACTTAATAATAGAGGATAAGAAGCCTTTTAAGCACATAAAAACGATGACATTTTGATGGAATTCAGTTGAGCAATAATTTTATCAAATAATATATTTCTTTTTAAAAATACTATTAAAGAAAATATCACACACAAATTGGACAGAATAGAAAGAAAAATGTCATCTTAAATCATCTGTCCCATCTTACAGGTAACTGTGTGTAATTCTACAATTATACAGTGTGTTGATATATACTTAAAATACATGAAATATGGAAAGGATAAATTTATCAATACATTATGACAATTATTTTATGACAGATATTCATACCATTTCTATAGATAGAAAAACCTGTATAAATGATGTATAAATGCTAAAGCAAGGAATCTATAAAAGAAAAAAGCTAGAAATTACACTATAAATTGAATGATATTCTTTTTCATATTAATTCCCATGGGAAAGCTTATTCATAGAAGTTGTATCATCTTCAAACTTAGTTGGGTGTATGTATTGCAGTGATGCTGTCAGTATTCAAAACAATCTTAGAATACCTTATTCTGGTTTTACAGAAGTCATTCAGTAAATTCTGTAAGAAAATTGTCTCTTGTGAGTAACCAAACCCACCCATCACTGATAACATTTTGCCGGAATTAAGGTTGTTTACATAAAAGTGCCACAAGTTCTTAAGGCTATTCCAGAGGAAGAGTTGAAATACAATTTTGAACAGTGATCTAATTGTTGAAATAAAATGTACAGACTTCCAAAGACAATTGCTTCAAGGAAGATAGAATTACTTTTTGATTGTATAAATGTCAGTATCCTTAAAACTTAAAACATTATGACATCATATTCCCAACACTGCTTGCTTGTGTTATACTATATAATGGATGTATATAGGCATGAATATGTTTATTTGGTTATTCCACAGATAAATTCTATCATACTTGAATACTTAGCTGATTACTAAATTTGAATATTAAAGGTAGACATCATTAGCACAAATTTGAATATAAAACAATCAAAAATGTTTTCATTTTTGAAATATCATTTAAAATTATTCCTGCAACTAGAGGAACAGAAAATGGTCTTTAAACAAAATGGCATTGTAAGGCAATGAAGAAATTAAAAATGACACAAACAGAAAAATATTCCATGCTCGTGGGTTGGAAGAATTAATATTGTCAAGATATTCATATTATGCAAAGATTCAGTGTAATCCCTATCAAAATACATAGCACTTTTCACAAAACTAGAACAAATAATAAACTAGAACAAATAATACTAAAATTTGTATGGAAGCACCGAAGACCCCAAATGGCCAAAGCAATCCTGGGAAAGAAGAACAAAGCTGGAGATATTACAATTCCAGTTTTCAAGAAATACTACAAAACTGTAGTAATTAAAACAGCATGGTACTGTCACAAAAATACACATACAAACCAATGGCATAGTATTGAGAGCCTAGAAATAAACCCACATGTTTATGGTCAGTTAATCTATGTAAAACGGGACAAAAATATACAATGGAGAAAAAAACAGTCTTTTCAATAAATGGTGCTTGGAAAACTGTTACATTCATGTAACAGAATGAAACTGGACTCCTGTCTAGCACCATACACAAAAATAAACTCAAACTAGATTGAAGAGAGACGCCTGGGTGGCTCAGCGGTTAAGCGTCTGCCTTTGGCTCAGGACGTGATCCTGGAGTCCTGGGATCAAGTCCCACATCGGGCTCCCGGCATGGAGCCTGCTTCTCCCTCTGCCTATGTCTCTGCCTCTCTCTGTGTGTCTCTCATGAATAAGTAAATAGAATATTTTTAAAAATAGATGAAAGATGTAAATGTGAAATCTGAAACCATAAAATTCTAGAAAAGAACACAGGCAGTAATTTCTCTGACATCAGTGATAGCAATATTTTTTTAGATATGTCTCCTAAGGCAAGGGAAACAAAAGCAAAAGTAAACTATCGGGAGTCCCATCAAAATAAAAAGCTTTTGCACGGCAAAGGAAACTGTCAACAAAACAAAAGAAACCTACTGAATGGGAGAAGATATTTGCAAATGATATATCCAAAAAAGGTTAATATCCCGAATATGTAATGAACACCTACAACTCAGCACCAAAATAAAAAAACAAAAAACAATCTGATTAAGAAATGGGCAGAGGATCTAAATAGACATTTTTCCAAAGAAAACACAGAAATAGCAAACAGACATATGAAAAGATGCTCACCATCATTCATCATCAGAGAAATGCAAATCAAAACCACCACGAGATATGACTTCATACCTGTGGGAATGACTAAAATCAAGCAGACAGGAAAGAGCAAGTGTTGCAAGGATGCGGAGGAAAGAGAACCCTTGTACACTGTTGGTGGGAATGCAAATTGGTACAACCACCATGGAAAAAAGTATGGGGTTTCCTCAAAAAATTAAAAATAGAAATACCATAGATCTAATAACTCTACTATTGGGTGTTTTCCCAGGGAAAACAGAAATACTAACTCGTAAAGGTATACGCACCCCTGTGTTTATTGCAGCACTATTTACAGTAGCCAGACATGGGAGCAACCTCAGTGCCCATCAATAGACAAATGGATACAGAAAATGTGGTACATATACACAATGAAATATTACACAGCCATCAAAAATATGAGACTGTGCCATTTGAGACGACATGGATGGACCTAGAGGGGATTATGTGCAGTGAAATAAGTCAGACTGAGAAAGACAAATACCATGATTCCACTCATTAATGGGGCCTTAAAAGAAATGAACAAACAAAAAGCAGAATCAGAACTGTAAATACAGAGAACAAACTGATGGTTGCCAGAGGAAGATGGCGTGAGAGGTTGGGTAGGATGTGTGAAGGGAAGAGGGAGATAGAGGCCTCCATTTATGGAGTGGGTAGGTCATGGGAATAAAAAGCAGAGAATAGTGAATATACTCAGGGATACCATAATAGCAGTGCAGTGGGACAAATGGTAGCTAGACTTGGGAACACAGCATAGTATACACTTGTCACATCACTAGGTTGTACGCCCAAAACTGATGTAACGTTGTGTGCCAACTATACTCAGAAGGGAGGCAATGAAGAAGGGAGAAAATTTAATGTATATTCCATTTTAGAGATGAGAAGGTGAAGACCTAAAGGAAGCTGAGTGGCTGGCCGGAGAAAATTAAATCTTTCACATGTGAAGGACATTAATGGCCCAGGCTATACTGGACTGCAGAGATAGCAGCTAAGTAACTTTTAGGTTCCTATTAGGGACATCAAAAGGGCAAAAAAAACAAAACAAAACAAAAAAAAACAGTGATAACATTTCAGGGTTTATGTACTTATCTTAAGATAAGATACATAACTCTTAAGATACTGACTCTTTTGAGCGTTCTGATATTTAGAATATTTTAATACATCTAGCAATTTTATTTTTTTTAAAGATTTTATTTATTTATTCATTAGAGAGACAGGGAGAGAGAGAGGCAGAGACACAGGTAGAGGGAGATGCAGGCTCCACCCAGGGAGCCCGATGTGGGACTCGATCCTCGGTCTCCAGGATCATGCCCTGGGCCGAAGGCAGGCGCTAAACCGCTGAGCCACCCACATCTAGCAATTTTAACACATTTATCAAAACTATCACAAAGAGAAAGGGGCCAAATACTGACTCTTCACATTTTAATAGCTACAACTCTTATTTTTCACAAGCATCAATCATCTTATACCTGGACAGTCGGAGCTGACATACTTGTCACTAGGCTTTTCTTCTCCAGCACATTCTAAAATAAGTACTAAGATGTTCTTCATTTTAATGAAATTCTAAGAATCTAAATTTTTCAATAGCATTTGGCAATGCCTCCCAGAACAAGTAAATAATAATGTGTTATTTATATAACAAGGATTCTGAAAATATTTTAATTACTTCTCAGATTGCCCTAATCACACATTCTTTCCTTTTTTTTCTGGGAACCACTTTAAATGGGCTGGGAACAGAACCAACAACTCAAAACTTATTAGCAAATATAAACAAGCAGTAGCGCAGGATGGCATCCGGTGAGGATAATAATTGCAGTATTGATTCATGCTCATTTGGGTCCTTTCAGCAAAAACTAACCCAGAAACCATTATACAGGAAGTAAGTAGAAAGCATATTGTTCCAGATGTAGTTCCTTTCTTTTGTTTCCTTTTCTGTTTCTTCTATTTCCTCCCCTTCTCTTCCATTTCCTCCTTCATATAGCAACTTGTATTTTCCAGACCAAGCCAGCGTAAAGTACAATCAAAGACATGATCAAATAATAAGAAAATTGTCATTGCCGTATACTGTTTTCAGTGGAATGCCCACTTTCCCCAAGTTCGTTCCTCTAGCTCTATCATGATTTCAACCCTATGAGAGATTGCATCTTAGTGATTAAGGGCACAAGCCCCAAACTAGCTGGCTGAGTTAAAGCCCGGTCCCAGTGCTTAACAGATGTGTGATCTTGGACAAGTTCTACACCTATCTGTGTCTCAGTCTCCCTACGGATAAAACGATATAATTTTAACAGTAAGTTCTACATCATTGAACTATTATTGCAAGGATGAGCTAATGCACAAAAAGCACTTAGGATGATGCCTACCACAGCATAACCAACTAAAAATGTTAGCTCTTGTTACTATTTTTGGCATTTTTCTATATACCTACACATTCTGAAGGTGTTGCAGGTCTGCTTCTATTAACTTTGAGGATCTCTCTTTATTCCTGAACATATTTGTACAAAATTGACTAGAAAATTTTATTAAATATTTCCATTTCTTAAACTCCACATGCAGCCTGGTCTCCACCCATTGCCTCACGTTCACGTTTTTTTTTCCCCCCGACATCTTATTGGCTAGGCTTCAGCTAGTGAACTTCAGCTGGCTCTGTCTTCAGAGTGGTGTCTTCCTCTGTCTGGGGCACTCTACAGGGCTTCACTGCCCAGTAGTTTGAGACAGCAGGTCTTAAACCAGAGCTGTAACTCCTCTATGTTTAGCTCTTATCTCTCTCATGAGATCTTTAAGATAGTCACACAAAGAGCTTCGTGGGACCAGTACCCAAATACTTAATTTCCCATTTTGAGCAAGCTGAGTTTGAACCACAGTGGAGTCTTTTAAAACAAAAAACAGATAGAAGGTATGCAAATATGCAAAATCCAGATCTGCTGACAACTCCTCCAGCAAATCATGTTTTAGATATCACATTTCTATTAATGAGTTAGACACAGTTATCACATTGTTTTTTCCATATGAAAAGTAGATTTAGAGTTCTCCACATGTATATGGCACAGTACATGTTTGAAAGAATAATGCTTTGCTTTAGTGCCAGCTTCACTCCTTGTTTCTTTCTTTCTTTCTTTCTTTCTTTCTTTCTTTCTTTCTTTCTTTCTTTCTTTCTTTTTTCTTTTTTTCTTTTTTTTTTTTTTTTCACTCCTTGTTTCAAACTTCAAGCTTCCATCCTGGCTTCCTCCACGCGGATGTTTGACTGTGTGCTTAGTTTTTTCTTTGTAAAGTACAGATAATAAGGAGTCCTTCCTTATAGCAGTGTTGTGCGAGAGAGTGACATATGTGAATGTTTATAAAGCCTCTTTTAATTGCTTCTAGAACTTCTCCAAATGTTATTTCAGAAGTTAAGATCTCAACATGGTAAAAAAATATTTTGAAATGAAAGTTCGAGAGTTCACATCCATAAAGTTATGAAACAGTCATTGACTTTGTAGTGCATGTCCCTAATTGCAGTTTGGAATGATCAAATTATTACAGAAAATATAATAGATGCCCAGATAATAGTATTTGCATACACGTTTTTATTTGAGAAATCTTAAATTTCTTCAGTTTACTTTAACTATGTTTTTTTTATGACATGTAACAATGAGTCGGTCTACTGACCTTTATAAATTAATTTTATTATTACAATCTCTAGCTTATCTCTCATCTATAAATACACAATGACATGAACACACATATGTACGTACATAGAAAGAGCTCTGCTATTTGTTCTATATTACCGCTAGCTAAAGTGACAAATATTCTAACCACAGGATTTGTGTAGATTTTTTTTTCCTGTCTTTGTCCAGCATAAATTCTTTTCTCTTGCTAATAGTCTAAGATTACCACAGTGCAAATTTTAACGAGTCTTGGTTCTACTTTATAATTTGGTGGTATAACAATTATATTTCCTTTTCAAAAAGCTAAACAACCATTTCTGGTAAAGTGAAAACACTTACGGATGATAGTATGCCTTCCTATTTGTAAAACCCTGAAATTCTCTAAGGTCTGGAGTTCTGGCAATTATTAGATCACAGTTACACTTTGTCAGGACTAAGTGTCTTACATCCTTTCTGGAAGAGAGGAAGACCCTAAGATTACAATATATTTGAACAAGAAGGTGCTAACTTTGCATTATTTTCCATTCTTCTTCCTGTCTTTGTCGGGAGGATGGATGCATGCTGTGCTATTCTCTATTCTGGTTGCCACCTTTGTCATGAGAATGAGACACCAGAATCAGAATGTTTCCTGTGAGATATAATAGCATGCTTTCCTCCTCTCACCTCTCAGGATGTTGTATTTAGTTAGGTTAGAGCCTCTGAATCCCTTAGGGCAGCCGTTCAACATTCACCATTCATGCAAGGTGTCCTTTTTGCTTGTATTCATCGTAAAAGTATTTGATATCTTGGTCAGTTTTGCAGCCCTTCTCTATCTCTAACGCACCCCTTTAAAAAACTAGTATTATTTTTTATCATCAGGCCAATCAAACGTCGCAATTTACAATATACAGAAACACACACGTGGTTTAATTATTTTTTAAAAATCTGTCACTTCAAAATATTACAATATTCCAGTTACACATAGGAATATAGAATAATGGCTGTTATGCTCTGGGGACTAGATGTGATGTGGTGAGCACTTAAAAAAGGAGTTCATTCCCTTGAAGATGTATTTATTTTGTATTTAGGAAATTCCTACTTTTCGATTTTCATTTTGCTTGGGGTATATTTTCAAATTACTCTTAAATTTGCCTCTCACCCAGGGTAAGATATAAATACTATATTGTATTTTGAGACCATGCTTCTGTCCCACCATTGGAAATGAAACCTGCAGATATACATCCAAGTAACCACTTATTTTCCACAAATGTTAAGATATATGAAACAACACAATAAACATATCTCCACAGTTGCATTTCCCAATATAGACAGAAATCCATACCCATGCAGGTCAAGGAAAGGAGACATGGTAAGCATGAGAAATCCCTTTGAATGTGAAAAATGTGCAGATAAGAACCATATGAATCTAGTCAAGGACACAAATAGCTATGTTATGTATGTGAGAAATATTTTTTGAAAAGTAACTTGAGTCTATAGTTTTAGTCTTTTTTTATTATTATTATCCTTTAGAAGAATTTGACCTAAAATTGCATTGTACATGATTTTTTTCTAGGATTAGAAACAATTTGATTGTTATCAGTTTGGGCCAGATTAGTAAGGAAAACTGGAGCTGCTGCACTGTTTTAACAGACAGGTTTTAATGTGGGTGATTGGTGATTCAGCTCTGGCTACTTGGGAAGTCGCTAGTCTCTTACAGTAAAGAATTCCTTGAGTCTTGGCCACATCCTCCAGTTGGCCCCTAGACTAGGTTGTCTCCCCCAATAGCAGTTGTTGTATTGCCACCTCCTTACATGATCACGGTGGGGCATCCATGGCAGCTCCATTGGCTCATTCTCGACTCTCCCAATTCTGTAATCCCTCTCCTTCAGCATAGTCAGGGGATCATATGATTCCCTTCATACCTCATAGAAGCCAAGAGAAGCTCAGGTGGACGAAACTCTTTTTCTGCCTAAGTATGAGGGGTGCAGATTTGTCCCTCATGAGTCTCCTGATGGGTATGGAGCAATCCTCTGAAGCAGTTCCTTTTAGATTCCCAAATACATCTTGAAACAAACCCTTCACTGCCATTTCAAGGCCCCTTAATCAGTCTAACTTACTTTCTAGCACGGAAAGCGTTTCTGCCTAAAGCAAGGGAGATCAGGACATACGTTCTACTGGCAACTTCACTTATTTGTTTTCTGCCATCGATACCCCTCACAACTCCGAGAGGCAGAGTCTGGACCTTCTCTATGTCAAACCCTGTAGTATAGCTCACCAGGTCTGTAATCAATATATTGGGGTCAATGTATTCAAAGTTTTCAAGCCATTATTTAGCAAAGTATTTATTCCTTCCTAAAACTTTGTATTTAATTATAGTTGTTTTACTTAAACCCTACTTTTATGAAGATCAGAAACTTTATATTTCCCTAATCTTTCTGCTCCAAAGGTCCTAATTCCTAACTGCTAACTTATAGTAAATGGAAGCCTTGTTGTGAAGGACAAATATGTAAGAAGATGGAAAGAAAAAACCCTAAATTATTAGATTTCCTATTTCAAAGAAAACAAACTTGTTTAAAAGAAGTATTAGATGAATAAGCCAGGATCCTCACATGAAAGCACCTTCAACCCTGTCATCTACTCATTGCCAATGGGTGCTAAGTTACCCCAGAGAAATGGGGATAGGTGGGTTCTGAGTTTTGTTGCCTTATAGGCCTGAAGCAATAGATATTTAAGACACAGTGTGATTGTGCCGCAAGACTCGAGAATGGAGATCTCAGCCAGAAATTGTCAGCTGGTGAGTTAAGAAGCCATTCTCACGCTGAAAGTTACTTTGAAGGGTGGTTCTGTAACTCAGTGGAGGCAGCTCATCCTTCACTTCAGCTTTTATCGGGAGAACAGAGCACTTTCATAGCAGTTCTGCTAATAGCCAAAGTTAAGTTCAACTGAGAGATCTTCATACCTTAGGAGGCCTGAGGATCCAATGTTACTCTCATGGCTACCATGTCTTGCAGTTCAAGGTCATGGCTTCCCAAGTGTGGGTTGGCCAGCCTTCCTCAGGGCAGACGTGGTCAGAGCTAGTTCTAGCTCCAGAAACTGTGTCCAACTTTCTGCAGAGCCTCCAGCAATGATGTCCTAAAGCTACTTAAAACATAACCACATTACTTGTTTGTTCTTTTTCCCCCCAGGATAATGGGGCTTGCCTCCCAGGTATTTAATCATCTGAGGGCCACTACTTAAGTTATTCTTCCGAAAACAGGAAAGACCATCCAAAGGTAATTTGCCTTTTACATTTACATATCTAAGACCATCAGATCAACTTTTGTCAGAATATGGAAGTGTAGCCCTTATTTGTAAAAGCCATTCATTTAAAATATATGTGTATGTCTGTATGGTTATAGGGTTAATGTCTGAACTTCACTAGTTGTAAATTCCAGCAGGGTGGTGCCTTCTCTCTCTGGTTCTCCTTGTTTTCCTAGTGCCTGATCACAAAACCTGACACAGAAGTGGGCTGGTAAATAGTTGTGGAATTAGCAAATGAATTGATCTCCTCCAAGATGATGTTTATTCCTTGCTCTGTTATCTACTATTCTGTGCTGTTTCTAGCTAAAGAAGAGAGGTAAAAACATCAATCCCCAATGTTGTACTGTTTAAGTTGAGATATTTTCCTAAAAGTAGATAGTTATTAAAGACTAAGATTGATTCAATGTATAAATAAATATTTTAGGAAATGACATGAGCTAAGCAAACTCTTTAAATCAGACAGACCCATCAGTATTTATTACAGTGCATCAGACGGCATTCGACAAGACATCGGTTCTCTAGGATTTTGCTGGGTAATCTGTGGAAGAATTCATCTAAAGTCCAATGAATTTAGAACCAGTGGGACAGTTTTCTTTATTGAAGTACTTTTCATAGCCACTGAGGGAATAATGTACATTATTATGTACAATAATGTAAATAATGCTATTTTTTCTCTAGTAATTTTCCTAATACCTATGGTCCATGTTGTACATATTACAGTAGAAAACATTTTAAAATTTCAAGCCTAAATTCCAGAATATAGTTTAAAGCAATTGATTATGATCATGTGATAGGAGTTCATACATTTGAAAGGATTCTATGATATTAAGGCTTGGTTTCAATCAGATTGTGAACCAGAGAGTAATTATGTTTTATTCATCCTTGTTGCAGACGTCATAGCACTTTCAAGTTCTTGGTACATAGCAAGTGTTCAATAAATATTTGTTTAATAGAGGAGTTAGTGAGAGCTGTATCAAACTAAAGTGTTTGCCATATTGAATGTCATAATTATACTCAATTAACAATACTTTTTGACAGTCTGAGACTGCTAATACATGGAAATATGTGTTGTTAAAAGCCAAAAAAAAAAAAATCTCCACTCAGGAAGAAAAATGTACATATATATTTTTTTTCTACAGAAAAGGAAAGAATAAAACAATAAATTTTATCCATGTATAAATGAAGACACAAAATTCTGATTAAGAAGTAGAATAGGCTTCTTTCAAGCTTCTACCCTGTCTTGATTTATATAAACCAGATTCTTATTGTTAGTTGTATATTTTACTGTGGAATAGTTTAGTGGATTAAGCTTCCTAGTTTTTGTTCTGTTCTATGGGGTTTACTATGGTGAAACAACTGCATTTGGTGACTGGAGAAATTACAGAGATTAGGCTGTTATATTCATCAGATTAGACTCAGGAGCCATCCACAATTGAATAGGAAAATACACCTGTAGGATACTGGGCGAGATCACAGTAATGACTATAACATCCCAATAATTGATATCTAAAGTGGCATCAAGAAATGATTATGACAAGAACTTACTAATTATTTGCATGGAGTTTGTCCTCAAAAACTTGGGAATACATTTAAACCTTTCTAATTTGACTTAATTACCAACAACAGGTTTTTATAGGTGTTGGAAGATTTAATAGAAAAGCCATATATAAGCTACTGAGTTTTTCATTTTGAGGATTGTAATAAGTAAAGAAGATCACAGGTGCCCTATTTTGCCTCAGTGAATTGTTGAGGGAAATGTGTTTATATGTCAATGCTTTAAGGTACCATGTGCTACACAAATGAAAGAAACATTTTGTATTGATTTATCTAGACAGTTCTTGGAAATGTCTTTTTAAGGTATACATTGCACTCTGGAAGGAAATGGTTATTTCCCTGATCTGCTGCCTTTGTTTAGCCTGAGGGGCATCTAAGGATTTGACCCCTGGTTGAATTATCCTCCTTGACACATGAATACGGGGAATGTGTTAGTGTGTGCCAGATAGAAGATAAACAAGAATCCTGCAAAAGTTGACATATAATGAATGATGCACATATACTTGGGGTTTCTAGACTGTTTATTGAGTAACCTGTAATTGATAAGTAATCAGCTATATCAGAGAGGGAATTTAGTTCCATACCTCTGAGGGGGGTTATGAGTCCAGTAAGGTAGAAAAATTAAGGGGACCCTGAAGCTGTTGGCTTCTGTGAACCAATGTAGTCCATACCCACTAGACCTCAACTTTCATAATCACATACGTCCCAACTTGGAGAAATTGGGACATTTGACAGCTGGGAGACATGAGCCTCTGCTCTGTGTTTCCTGTGCACGCTGGGTTGTCTATTCTGCAGACTTTCTTAGAGGCTCTGTAAAAGCCTATTCTTAGAGGCTGAATGAAGCCTATTCTGTCCCTTGATTTTGATGAGCAAGTAAAACCCCAAACCACTGCTGTTAGTCAAGCATAGTGAGTATTGTCCTGTGGAAAAGAGTCTCCATCTAAAGATCGTGATGAACTTTTAATATTCTAAGGTTTGAGTGAAAAGAGGTAAAATTTACGTATTACCCTCCTAGGGCTGCTGTAACAAATTACTACAAACTGGGTAGTTTAAAACAACAACAATTTATTGTCTGCTAGTTCTGGAGGCTAGAAGTCCAAAATTCGGATGTCTGCAGAACCATACTCCCTCTTGAGGCCCAAAGGGAGGATTCTCTCTATTTTGTGGTGGTTATGGACTATTGTTGGCATTCCTTGGCTTCTAGATGGATCCCTTCAATCTCTGTCTCCTTTGCATGGCATTCTTCTCTCTGTGCATGTGTCTGTATTCATATCTCCCTCTTCTGATGATGATGCCCTATGAATCATTGGATTAGGGTTTACTCTAATCCAATATGACCTCATCTTAACTTGATTAATGAGAAGACCCTCTTTCTAAATATGGTTAAATTCACAGATTCCAGGAGTTAGGACTTGAACATATTTTCGGGGGGACATAATTCAATCCATAATTCATTACATAATAGGCTTCTGTGACAGTTCCTTTAACTTTGTCATTGATTGCTTGATGCATTTATGCATTCAAAAATTTTCAGCTGAGTATTTTTCTAGGTGCTCAGAATAAAGTAGCAGATAAAACACACATGCACCCTCACCTTTATGGAGCTTATTAGATTCTAATGAGGGCAGAGAGGAATTATATAAACACTTAAAGGTAGAATGTGTCTGATAGTGGTAAGTATCAGAGAAAGTAATAAAGCAGAGTAGAAAGGTCTAGGCATGCCAGATAGAGTGCTGTTTTATATCGAGTGATTGGAGAAGGCCCTGTGACATTCTCTGAATTAAGGTAGGAAATCATGAGGGTTGTGAGCAGGGGAATAAGATGATTTGGATAATGTTTTAGAAGGATCATGAGGCTTTTATGAGAGTAGACTATAAGAGGGCATAGAGATTATAATCAGCTAGTAAGTAACAAGTACCCTACCCTACTGAAAGTGGGAAGATCATGGGAATTTATGGAAGTTATGGGAATTGAATATCTACAAGACGATAATGGCTTTGAACAAGCTAGTAATGGAAGTGATGAGAAGGGTTGGGATTCTAATTATCTTTAAAAAATTGAGCCAGAAGGATTTTCTGATTTTTGACCTGATCAACTCAAAGTATGACGTAGCCATTTCCTAAGCCAGCAGGATGAGCCAAGCAGGATGAGTGTGTGTCTATGTGCATAAAGAAAGAAGGTATGTAGACTTTCAGTTTTAAGATGAATATTAGAAATCCAATGGAGATACTACATTAGGAGTTGGATATACAAATGTAGGGTTCAAGAGAAAGGTGTGAAAGCTTAGAGGTATAAATTTTCAAGTCATAGTAAAATTAAATTGTATTTATAAGTTGTAAAACCAGATGAAAACACCTTCCCTAATAAATCATTTGACAAGTTCTTCAGTGTTTGTAGAGTTACATCAGGTATGGTAATCACAATATCTAAGGCATTTCGTTCTCTTAACCTTGAGATAATATTTTCTCAATAAATAGGCCTTTATGCTCTGAAGCTATTTACTAAAGCTGATTGCAGAAGGAAGTGTATTTTATAGGAGGTATTAAAATGGACTAGCCAGTTGACTTTGGATGATTTTCTCATACCCAGTTAAGCAATAACATGAACCAGCTGACTTATTGAGCCCTAATCCACTTCTTTTATTCTAGTCACTAACTTTCTTCTAATTTGAATTTGAATTTGTCTTCCTCCCCTGTATTGTCAGGACACTTGACAACACAAAGTGTGCTGTCAGGTTTCTTTTGCATCTTTATTGGACAATCATTTTCAGACAGAGATATGATGTTAAAAAGTATTACTCTTTGTTCCATAATAACACTCAGTATAATAAAAAAAAAAAATAGGCTTCTTACTATTTTTTTACACTGCTTCCCCACCTTAGTCTCAATGCTGAAATCCTTGTCTGACCTTCTTTTTTATTAAATACACTTGAATGTTATTCATGATTTTCTTCACCAAGGCCAAATTCTCAGTGACCTTATCCATGAACTATCTCTTGATAACTAAAGCTTGTAAGTGCTAATCCAGTTCTCATAGTTCAGTGTGTTTTCTTGGTAGTACAATGATTTTTAATGACAGTGTTTACAATTTTTTCCTTAATATAAAACACTGAAGGGGATTTCTTCAATTTCGAATTTGGATAAAGAAAGTCGGCACATCCTTGGTAGATTAATCACACTCCGGAAAAGAGCTTAAAATATAAGAATCTATACAGGTTCATCCTCTGTAATAAGATGTCTGATTGTCCTTAAATTTCACTTTTTGCCTACAGCTATGCTTAATAAATACATGAAATGAAAAGTCTAGATTTCTTTAAATAAAAAGCATACCGTTTTCATGTTTCAATCTTTATATACTTGTTCAATAAATCACACAGTTGCAAATGGAATCTAGAAATAGTTAACAGAATGTGATCATCTGGTTCTGAACTGTGTTGATATTTAGGATAACACTACCTATCAAATTTATATTCAAATAAGAAAATCTCGTCACATTAAAGTATTATTTACATATTCATATACTCTTTCCTTCAGGCAAAGACTCCAGCCTTTCTTTACAGATGGATCTAGCAATAAAACATAAAAACAAACACAGGGAAAGAAATTGAAGCATTACATAGGAACTAGTAACATGTATCATTTCTCCTCAAAAATTCTTTCATATCGAATCTTTAAGAATGTTCTTAGAACCTAATAATTCAGAATAATTATGAAAAGATGCAATGATAAAACAAAAACAATAAAATAGGAACAAAATAGCAAGATCTGGTTTTTTTTTTTACATCTAAACATTTTATTTTATTTTACTTTTTTTTTTAACCTGTAAACATTTTAAAGAATTTCAAATATCCTTGGGTTGCCTTTTATAGATAGTATATGATAATCACCAAAATGACATTAAAATATCAGAAAAACAATATTACTATGGCTACATTAAAGACTACTTATTCCTGTTCTATTAGGTGGCATATTCCTCAATACTTAAGAGTCTCTATTATGAAGTGTTTCTTGTTAGTTATTGAGATAAAAGGCACACTTCAAAAGGGGACTCCTTTAAGAAAGTAAAATGAAAAACATGGAAAATTGTAAATAAAGAGAAGAGAAGGAGAAGATAGAAAATAGGTGGATAATAATGACTGAAAACAGGAAGAGAGAGAGTAGAAAGACTTAAAAAAAAAAAACCAAAAACCCAAAACCCTTAAAATTTAAATAAAAGCTTCCCTAGTTCTCTCTCCCTCACAGTAATGTAGGCCCTCAAAATCCATAGTATTTCATTTCCTTAAGGTCCTAATCTTCCTAGGGGAAACATTTTTTCTAGGTCTTTATTTTAATCTACCTTTTGCAATCATCTAATGTCCTTTTTTATGCTTATGTATCCTTGTTGAACTTTGCCATGTTTCATGATAGAAGGGAGAATGTCAGTCTTCCAAAGGATCTATTACATTTCTAAGATATCTTGATTTTCATGAGTTTCAAAACCTCTCCGGATAGTTGATTTTTGTTAACATCGTATGATGAGACTTTTAAGTAGCGTGGTAGATCTGTATTAATCAGTGCTGGGTGCTCCAGTTTCATTGGAAGGCAATGGGTCTCATGCTCAATAACTGGTAATGGTACCTGGTGTCTTGTCCTGGCCCTCAAAATTATCTCCAACTTTAGATCCTTAAAAATCTGTTGACTTGTTTATTTCTAAAATTACTT
Source organism: Vulpes lagopus (assembly GCF_018345385.1). Lineage (NCBI taxonomy): Eukaryota > Metazoa > Chordata > Mammalia > Carnivora > Canidae > Vulpes > Vulpes lagopus. The sequence goes on along the minus strand of NC_054836.1, from coordinate 54,433,705 downwards.
TAATTCTTTACAGTCAAACAAATATATGTACTGTATTATAAAAGTCAGTTTATGCTAAAAGACTTACCACAATAATAAGAAAAACGTAGCTTCCTTCCCCCTTCTTCTTCTTACTTCCCAGAGATAATCGCTTTGAATTCTTATATACCTCATATCTAGTATTTAAGTCCATATTTCAAACTTATATGTGTAGACTTCTTTTTCCTTATCTTGTTCTTTAATTGAAGTATATTTAACCTATAACATTGTGTAAGGTCAAGGTGTACAGCATGTTGATTTGATACATTTATGTATTATATGATTATAATGTTATGCTTTTTCTCAATTAATCAACTAAAAAATAATTTGCTCCCCATAAAGGATGTCAACGTTTTAGATTTTATACCTCTTTTTTATTCTCCCATTCTCCAAATGAAGTTGTATTTCGATTTTTAAACACCCTTTAAAAAATATTTTCATTTTGAAATTATTTTAGATTTACAGAAGAGCTACAAATAATAGTATAATTCCTGTACATATGTACCCTTCATCTAGGTTCCCCTAATGTTTGCATCTTACATGACCGTAGTCAAACCTAAGAAATTAACACTGGTAAATACTATTAAATAAACTAGACTTCATTCAGGTTTTACCAGTTTCCACACTAATGTCCTTTTTCAGTGCAGGATCTAGTCTAAGGTACCACATTGCATTTAGTTGTTAGGTGGCCTTAATCTCTTCTGGTTGGTTATATTTTCTTCATCTTCCTTGATTTTCATGACTTTAACACTTTTGGAAAATACAGAGGTTCCTCTGCTAGAAGAGAGGGCAGTACCTAACACCCAACAGAATGCACACTTGATGACAATCAGGCATTTACTCACAGATCTCCACGTGTACATCAGTAGCCGAGACCCTGTGCTGGGTGTTAAGGCCCAGAGGTCTACTATTTCTTATGTGAAGACTTGTTTTACTTATTCTGGTCGAGGTATGGATTATATTGCCTTTTCAGTGTGTGTTCCTTTGAAATGATGAGCTTAACACAATACACTACATTTTCCATCTTTTCATTTTCAAGCCCATTTTGCAGGTTTAGGGACTAGGAAGCAATGACAAATAGCTGATGCTCAACAGCACTCTGGAATCCGAAAGGATTCACAGGACACTCCAAGGAGAGATCATCCTCTTCTAGACCTTAGATAAATTGAAGAGAAACAGAAGTTGTAAGCCGAGTAACAGGGAGGAGAGGCCTGTCAGAGATTTACATAAGGTTATTTAATCTCATGTGCAAGTGCTGCTTATGAGAGAGCTTTTATGGCCAGCCCATATAACAGTGTGCATTGTGATCTCTGTACTGCCCTGCATATGCTCACGTACAAATAATCTCATATCATGATAGATATATGAGGAAGGATGTGTGAAGATCCTACGAGACCATCACGTATTAATCATTTCAGTTAGTTTTACGTAGGCAAAATGGCAATTAGTCTTTGAACACATTGCAATCCTCTAACCCGCATAGCAAACCTTATGGGGTGATGAAGTGCCCTGAGCCTGCCAGCGCCTCCTGGACAGGTCACTTGTTTGTTCTTGCTTCATAAGAATGAAGTCTTTTACTTTGTTGGAGAAGAATAATTTTTTGTATTCAGAGAAAGGTCAGTTTACATGTAATGCTTAGTAACTAATCCATATACATTTTACTCATTTGCCCTAAAATATATTCTCATGGATGGTGAAAGGGCAATGTTTGTCCTTCAGGCATCAACCCCTTTATAAGGTGCCTCTTGGCCACCGTAAATGGAAGAGGGAGGCTCCTCATTTAATTTGATACATCAGGTCATCATCAATATATTTATTTCCTCATCTTCCCACACAGAAGGTGACTAAAGGTTAATAAGAATGCAAGTAGAAAATAATTAAGGAAGAAAATATATACAATAAAATGAAAACAAATCAGAATAAATAAAGTTTAGTGTGACTGTTAGGTTAAGATGTCTTGATACCCCAATCATAAAGTATTCTTTTTTCTCTTGTGAAGGACAGAAGAAGCCTGATATGTACAGTAAAGCTATTCTTTACTGGCACATCTAGGAAGCATTTTAAAGAGAAATGATAAAACATGACCAATTTCCTCACAATTTTCCAGAATCCTTTGTCTTTACTCTTAGGCGATGTCATAGGCGGATAATACTTTGCTCCCATTTTCATTGTATTTCTCTTTTTAAATTATTTCCTAGGTTTCTTTTTTTTTTTTTTAAATTAGGTTTAGATTTATCTGTAAGATCAAGGAATCAAATATAATAATGGCCAAAACAGGATAGTATTTACTTCTCTTTTGCATAAAGTGAGTCTACAGGTAGGTAATCCAGAGTGGGAAGGACAGCCTCATGAGGTGCTCAGGGATTTACACCCTAGCTTGCTTTTACTGTCACCTTTAGCCCGTAGCTTCTGCTTTCTGGTTCTCATCGTGGCTGCTGAAGGTCCAGCCTTCTAGATTATGCTGCATTCCAGGTACCAGGAAAGAGGAAGACAGCTGGAAAAGGGCATGACTCCTCCCTGGAAGAAAAATGCAGAAACATTTTCAGTGAATCCTGTTGGTCAAAATGTATTTACCTCTAAACTGCAGGAGGGAGCCAGGCAATGTGGCCTTTCAGCTGTGGTCCAGCTACAAATCAGGCATTGCCGTTAGGAAGGAAGAAGGGGAGAACAGGTACTGAGGACAGCTGTGCTCTCTAACCTGCTAAAGCTGTTAGGCTGATGGGAAAGAAGAATGTTTTATGCAGAGTCCAGAATTGGTATCAGCAGTTCAGGTGACTGTGTATATTGTGCTCTGGTCTAAGAGGGTAAGAGAATGAAATGTGGTCACTATCTATCATGTTTAGATAAGCTAAAAATTTAATGACTGATAAAAGTAGATTAGAAACACCAGCCCCCTTAGTTTTCTGAGGATTATAATCTCTTGGGATAGTTTTCCCACCAGTGCTAACCTTGGATGCCGAGAACCTCAAACATTAATTAAAAGTTAGCTGAAATTCAGATTTAGGGTGGCTCTCACCTGAGAACCAAATAAGTCTGGTTTTAAACTCTTCTTAGAGGGAAAAAATAGAAAGAGCTGTCATTCATAGAAGAATGTGTCTTTTTCTTTTATGAAGTTTCTTGGACATCAAACAAGCTTTTCTGAGCATCCTGAGTGTAGATTAATAAAAACATATGAGTTAAGTTGCCCTCAAAGTACAGAAGCTTAAAAAGGAAATAAAGCTGAACCAAATAGATGTGAGATTTGTTTAAAACCAAAATGTTTTTTGAACGCTCCCTATGGGAAGTATGTTGCTTTGCTTCATCTGCTCCCTCATGCTTGCACTCATATCAAACGTTTATGGAGCACCTTTGATTAGCCAGGCTCTTTCCTAGGAATTGGGGACTGCAGCGCAGGAGACATGGGATTTGTAATCCGGCAGGGGGACGGAGCCTAAATAAGTAATTAACTGCAGTTGTAATTAATTACAAAAGAGACATGTGGGGTGCAAGGAGAGCATATGAAAATATGTAGCAATGTAAAAAATTTGGGAAAGAAAAAAAAGACTGATTAGGAACAGCATGGAGTTGATGAAATGAGCATATTTACAATCATGAGCTCATTGTAGACTTTATGTTTAAGCCAAAGAAACTTATATGAAAAGTGAAAATAATAAAGTAATAATACTTGCAACAGTGAAAAACTTACAACTAGGTTTCCCCAGTCAGTCAGATCAATCAAGATTTCTTTATGTCTAACTTCGGACAGAAGCATTCAGAAAGTCAGAGAAATAATCTCCTAAAATCCTTGATCGATAATTTCACAATTTATTTAACTTCACAGCACTGTCAAAATCATATTTTGCTCTAAGAGTCAAATGTAAGTATCTAAGAAAGCTTACAGACAGTTTTTTTTTTACTTCTTAATTAATACAATAAGGAGGAGTTGCTGCTTTGACACATAGTTTATCCAGCATCAATCAAACTTATAAACTTAATTCATAAATGGAATAAAATAGTAATAGTCTTTAAGGGGAGAGGGTGTAGGGGAGGAAAGGCTCTGTAATGTTTCATGGGCTGCTAAGTCACCAGAAAAAAAGAAAAAAAAAGATTGAAATAACATTCAGCTTCACATGTATAAGAACACCCCAAAATGTAACATTTTGTTGAACTTGATCTCAGGCTGTTTAAAATAAGTGAATAATACTATTCACTTGTATTAACCGGTATTAAAAACCGGTTACAAGATGAATGTTTCTTCTTTTGTAAGACATGCAGTCTATTTTTCTTTGTTTCTCTCCCATTCTCAGAAATTATTTGTCATTATTACTAGACTCTGGTGTGGTAATACATCAAGGTAATAGTATTAATAAGGATATATCTGTGAGGATTTGCCAGCTTTTACTTCAGAGGCGGGAATACTTTGGGTATAGAGGTCTATTGTAATTATCGATGATGCTGTTCTATTGGACACAAATAAAAGGCTCATATAATGACATGGTGGGAAATTAGAAAGGAGCTTGAACCTTGGATATGAATCAAGAGTCCGAGAGGAAGTAGCTTGAACCTTGGATATGAATCAAGAGTCCGAGAGGAAGTAGGAGCACTCTCAGCGTCCTGGAGGGAGCTGGCCGGCGGGCTCAAGGCCAGAGCAGATGCCATCTACAAAGCCAGTGTCAGACTGTGGGTGGCAGGTGGGCTGGGAGGAGGCAGGGGAGTGCTACAGACCCAGGAGAGCAGCCGAGCAGGGCCCCAAGTCTTACCTGCACACTCTGGGGAGCACCACTCATGTACACCCTGATGCACCACTGCAGCCTCACCTGCTGCCCTGGGGCCTGTCACGTATCCTTAGCAGAGGCAGGTCCCTGCTTCGAGATCTCCAGCAAGAGGCAGGCAGAGAGTGCAGCAAGAGAGGTAAAGCCCGCATTCAAAGTCTCCAAAACACTAAAACACCATTTTTCCAAAGTAGGTTGCAGTGACAGGCCCGAGGCCGACTTTAGTCGTGTCTCTCAGTCTTTTTACCTAGGATGTAATCTCTCCTTCCAAGGTGAAATCTCTCATAATGGGTAGTGGTTCTTACTGGAGAACCTGGACAACCTAAGTTTGGATCAGAAAGCCTAAATGCAAAAAAAAAGAAAAGAAAAAAAGAAAAAGAAAAGAAAAGGACGAAGTCCAGCTGGCAAAAATTAACTGGGTCTCGTCCACCCACGTGTAGCCAGCGGGAGGTGTGTGCCCCTGAACCTCATCAGTTGGCTCTTTGGGGTAGTAGTGTTGCCTCTATTACACCAGAAGTCAGCATTTAAGGACAGAACAAGCCACCAGGAAGAATTTGTGGCCTCTGCTGGTACAGAGAATTTTGGAGCTCTGGGAAAAGAAAACTCCCAGTCTCAGATTCACAAAATGCCGTGCTGTGCATGAAAGATTGCATTGCATTTATTTTGTGGACAGTGGAAAGCTTAAGCTCGTCACCTTACTCTCTTTGCATTGGCTCCTGGGAAGCTCAGTGCTGTTTGTCATCTGCCTGTAGCAGGTGGCCAGAAGGAATCCATTTCCGCATTCTGGACCAGCCTGGAGCTTTACTAGTGTCTTACTTTTAGTTTTCCTTCTCTCCGATTTTCTCAGCCATCCTTAAAACCCTTTCTTCTCATATTTTCATAAACCGTCTCAACACCATCATTCATCAGAGTGAAATATAAATAGATCCACGATGAAAGAAGTCTAGGACTTCTCTATAAATACAATGCAATAAGTCTCAAATTCAAAGATTAGTTTACGTCTTAGGGTCCATTGAAAGGAAAAGATCATTATTTCTCTCATTTAATATTAAATGTTTTCTTCTATTTGTAAATGATACAATAATAAATTACCCACATGTACCCGTTAATAGCTTTTAATCAAATTCTAAAATGCAAACCACTCTGCAAACATTTTCTGTTTTGCAACTAGTTTTGTGCAAAACATTCTGGGTTGACATAAAAGGAAAGTTGGTGATTTGTCCCAGGCAGCGTGAATATTCTTAAATTTCTCTGAATAATAAAATGCCTTTGATTGCAGGGTGCAGTTTCAGGCCCTGTGCTATGGAATATATGGACTATATATGGAATAGATGTGTATTATTTCCTTTTTAAAGTTAGAAAAGTTACGATTTCTAATACAATTTTGGATAAGGGATTGTGGGCTTGTACGCGCAAATGTAGTATTATCTGTGCGGTTTTGAAGACCATTCTTGTCACATGTCTAAAGCGATTTGAGGAGGTGTTACTCTCTCCCTTATTTTTAAGTCATGATAATTTTTTGATAAGCAAAAGAGAGACCTCAGACCTTTTTGAACTTTCCAGGGTAAATTGATCTTACTTAGTCCTAAAACTTTAAAGACCAGTTGCCATTCAGTGCCCATAAAAGCATCATCCTTAACTACTTACTGTGAGGAGATGAGCCCTATTGCTTCTGTTTTGACTATGAGATATCAGCCCCACTGCAGCCCAGTAAGCCCAGTAAAACACAGACCAGGAAGAAAGAGCAACATCATCATATGCCTTTAAAGCAGAGGTCCTTTTGTGATGAATTAGAAATACTCTGTTGGTGCTACCAATAATGAGTTTTCTGAGAAATTACATTAATTTACAAGGAAACTTAAAGGGATATGATGTACGTAATTGAAATAGGAGAAGACTTTTAAGAGTCGGGGTGTCAAAAAAAGAGTTGGGGTGCCAAGTTCAAACTTCTCCTGTATGAAGGGAGTGGGAAAGCACTTCACTTTTATAAAGGAGATAATAACTTTTAAAACCAAAGTTTTAAGCAACGATATGCACTAGACACTGCACAGCACTAAACATTTATCATCTCATGTAATATCGCCCTGAGATAGACACCATTATTATTATTTGCATTTCACTGGTAAGTAAACAGGCTCAGGAAGCTCATTTAGCCAGTAGGTAAAGAGGCTTCTTTCAACTTTAAATCAGCCTCCCCCAGGGGTCATTATGTTGTACTGGATTTATTTACCTTTCAGTGAGGGACTGGGCAGCAGAGACAGGACAGGAAAAACGTGATTTAATTGTGGTCACACAGCTGGCTATTGTTCTATCCTTGATAAAGGTGTTACGTGAGTGACAGGTTCCTGACCCCTGGATAAAATATTTTGCAATTGTCTTGTCTACACCTAAGACCATGGACTAGGGTATGGAGAGGGAGGAAGTCTCTTTTGGAGAAAAAGAATAGATCTGCGGCACTCCTAGATGTTGGATCTGGGAGACAGTAAGTGGAGCTTGGGCTGTCCTGGATGAAGTGTCCTTTATGCGATTTTACGAATGTGTCGCCAGCCACAGCCCAGGGAGGAGAGGGAGTGGGTACCATCAGATGCTGCAGGTTGTCTCGCTCACTTCTTACTCTCAAGCCTCCGCTCCCATGTCCCACTTTACTAGATGCCTGGGTAGCCGAGTACTTGATTTTCAAGTCTCCCTTGCAGCAAGAGGTACACGGGGGACCCGGTTCTGGCTAATGAGAAGTCCGGGGGAAGTCTGTGAGGGGAGGCTTCTCTTTCTAAATAAAGGAGGGAAAGCCCTTCACTCTTCTAACTTCTTTATCACATAATTTGGATGTTTTTCCTAAACGTGTAGTAGACGTGTTGTGACCTAAGGAATCACAGAAATGCTGGCCAGCTGCCACCTGTCTTCATAAACTGCTCTCTGTGTAAACTCGAAGTCATTCAAGTTTTCTTGCAGCCTAAGTTATCCCTTATTAACACACGCATCCTTTTATCTTTCTTCTTCTTCGCCAATAGGATTATGCCTTAGGTCAAGATTCACAAGTATGTGGTATTAAAGCCTATGTGACTTCAGGTTGCCAGTTCGTGGTCCCCCCGTGAGCCGTGTACAACCCCTGTGTTTATGTTTTAGACACAGTTGGTGGCTCCCCCTTATCCCGAACGTGCCAGATCCGTCGTCCCTTCTGTTCCTTAATGCTGTTGCTTCTGCTGGAAACCTTCATGGTCCTTCTGAACTGTCATATCCACCAGGAAGTCTTTCCTGGGTCTCCCAGGGCCTTCAATCCTCCTCTGTTCATATCTTTCTGTATGTCGCCTTAACATTCTGTTCATCCCTTTATTCTAACACCGATCCTCTGTATACTCTGTATAATTATACTTACACGTGTTTCGAAGTGTGAGCTGTTAGAGGTCAGGAATCATGTCCTGAGTCTCAGTAAATATTTTGCTGTGGGATTTATAAGTTGATTAATAAAATAAGGGTCCGTTGAACCTCCCTGAAACCTTCTTACCTCGCTTTTGCACGTGCCATTTACTCTCCTTATTCCATAACTCATTAATGGGCGACTTAGAGGCATGGATTCTGTTTTATCTTTGTGTTTTCCATATATTTTAAGCTAAATTCACGTTTGATGAATTGAATTGGACTGGTAATAGTTAATACATTAAGCATATCTCAATCATCATGTTAATTGCAACTTCCCCTCTGGGGTGGGGGTGGGAGGAGGATAAGTATCCATTTCACTGAAGAAGTTTTTTTTTTTTTAAATCCCTCCTATATAAGTTAAAAGTGAAAAATTAATTCGCTCTAAGAGGGAAACCGAGATCCCACATTCCCTGATTCAGAAGTGTCTGAAGGATATAAAAGAAGACTCTGTTTTCAAGAACTTTCTAGTTTCCCCTCTCTAGTAGTCAATCCAATTCAAGTGCAATTTAATAAGTTAATTGCAATGTGTGATTGACAGAGGCAGGGGACAATGTCTGATGTGAGGACTTCTCTATAAAAAAAATTATGATAATAACTAAGGATCCTATTATTTCATTAAGGACTCTATGTCTTGGCTGATGCACAGCAAGACTTTCTCAGAATTTACCTTAGAAGTGATTGATATCAAGCCTGCATCCGTCTATTATATCACCAAACCAGAAATGGAGGAAATGTGGATCAAGATCAGTTTGAACCTTAACTCTTATGAGCCTAACGGTTTAAGATGGAAACAGTGTCTTGTGGAAATTTGGTTGAAGCTGTCACTTATCCTGCCAGATTTTTTTAGGAACCGAAGCATAAGAAGGTAATAAGCAATCATGAAATTCAGCAGATAAAACGTATTAAAAAAAAAAAAAAGCAGTGTCCATGATAAATAAGCAAAAAAAAAAAAAAAGGGGGGGCAGAAGGAGAATTTTTGTTGTGCAACAAACATGAATCCAGAATAATGAAGGATTTAAGAAAACTCATAATTAAAAAAAAACAGTTGTCTTTCTGGAAACCAAAGAGCTTTAGTTTTAAGTATTTTTTTACTGAAATAAGAAATTAAAATGAAGATATGCATTGAGAATGCACTTCTGTTGATTTTTCCAAATGCCAGATAATAACTAAGATAGTTTAGACTTTTAATAAATGTTCTTTTCAACTGAACTTATATTTATCATGTGAGTTTTGGTAGCTTTAAATCAATATCCTCAACTGATTTTTCCCACATGTTAATTTTCTATGAAACGTTACGTGGTCGACTGTCTCTTAACTTCTAACATCTTACTGAATGTTTAAGGAAACATCTTATTGAATATAAAACAAATGTGAAATATAAAAATGTTTTCCATATATTGAAGTACCCTTTTCAATGAAATAAATGGGAAAAAATCATGGTGAGTGGCACTTAAATCTAAAAATGACTTGTATCAGAAAAACTTCCTAAAAAAGAAAAAAAAGTGTAAATAACTCCTCTTTCATTACGCTGCAAGATAGTTGCCTATTCATCTAGCCTAAACATTTACAGTGACTGATTTATTCAGTGTTGAAAATCAAACCCATGGCAGTTCAGATAATTTCTCTGCGTTAGGAAAATGAATAAATTAAAAGTGTGCTTCAGCAATTTCGTCCTCCTAAGCAGAGATTCCGCTAGCTCGGTGGAAGATGTCAAAACCTGCTGATATCTAACAGAGGCAACTCCAAGTTTGTGTATCCCGGTCCAGTCTACCTTTCCATCAGGCGGTACATGTGGAAATAGAAAAGCAGCTCTCTAATTAATCAAAGTCAGATGTGCCTGAACGCCTGGAGTTGCTGCTGATCCTTGTCCCAGCTTCTCCCATGTTCTCGCTCTATGTTTTTACCTTGAAAACTTCTGCTCTGAGCTGGGAATGCCTGAAGGGCTTGCACGGTAAGTCAATGTGAAATTATCTCAGCAGGAAGAAGTTGCTTTTCAGCTTAAATGATTTAAGGCAGCAATTTTTCACACTCTCAAACTCTGACAAACGCCCAGATTGCCTCTCATGTCTGACTTCAAAATATTCAAAGAAAAGCTATTTTTATTAAAAACACTCTAGAGAAAATTGTATGTCACTTGTTCTCTGATATAACTTCATTTCTCCTGACAGTGACAATTTTCACCTCAGTACAATTTCTTTATTTTTTTTCCAAAGCTAATTCTGCTTAATATTAGTATTTATACAAACTCATATCAACTTGTCTCTGTGAAATATTCAAGGGTGTCAGGTAAATGTTGCTCACTGTCATTCATCTTCTTTGGGTGTTCAAAATGATCAATCGATTTAAAACTGCACTTAGTTACTTTGGATATTATTGTTTTATTTGTGAGGGAGAACTTAACAACTGTTAAGACCCTTCATTTGACAAACCTGTCTGCGAACTGCAAGGATTTCCGAACTTGATGGCACGTGTCTGTTGCCAAAGATAGTAAAAGTTTACATTAATAAATCTATTTGTTCTATGCCTTTAAATAAAGCAGGTAATACAGTGCATGTTTTGTCTTATGCTGCTTACATGTTAATAAGATTACGGTGGATGTCATATTGCACTGAAACATCACATTTGCTTTATTATGAATGCTGGCAGTGCAGAAACATCACATTATAATCACTTCAAAAAAGAAATATATTCTGCATATTTTCATATGTGTTTATAATTCCACTAAACCTCAGCAGAATCAAACTCAGTAGGGACAAGAATGACAGAAGGTTTAATGTTCCAGAGCCTGCTGAAATCTTGGTGCATTGATATATAGCAGAATAGTTAATATGTATAAGGTTACTTGTGGCCTGTGACCTCAAAGCATATCTTCTGGCCTTATCACATTTCCATGAGAAAAAATAACCACTGGCATGTGAATTTTCCACAAATAATTCGGAGCTTTTTTAAAGGGTTAATTCTCTTTTTGACTGTGAAAGCCTGAAGTGAAGTGTTTATAAAGGTAAAGTGAGCAGTAACCATTATCCAGGTGCTGTAGCAAAGGAGCAAACCCTTTTTCAAAATAAACATATGCACCAATTTCCTACAAGAATGCTTTTTATATTCCACTAAATGTTTCATTTCTAAATACAACTGGATCATTTTTATTTCATTTTTATCTGTTACAAAGAAATCAAGGAAAGAATTACCTTGCAGCCGCCTTCTACACACAGTGCTGGGGTCAGGTCAAAGGAAGCACATCAAATACAGCAGAGAAGTACGTCTCGTAAATTTCAATGTTACGACGATGCCATACGCAGCTCCCACACCTACACCCCTGCCTGAGAAGTTGTCATCTCCTCCAGTCTGTGACTTGTAGCATTGTTTTCTGTTTGGAAGTCACAACTACTTTGGTTTCACTTCACTTCCTGGAGTTTGATTTACCAGTTTTGAGCTCACTGAAGGGAAAAATGGTTTATATTTGATGCTATGCATAAATGTAACAGTCTGTACCTTCCTCAATAGTGAAGAGATTTTTAGAAAACTTGCAGAAATATGATGAGATTGGTGCTTAGGTGATAGCGTAACCTAAGCAATTGTTGAAACGCCAAAACTTTTACAACTGTGTGTGTGTGGTTGTGCACGTACATAGGCATCCGTGTGAGAGATTCCTCCCAGAAGAGTTTACGTAGCTTATTATGGGTTAAAACATATGCGGCGTTTTTAAAAAAAATTAGAGTATTTAACAAAAATTTGCAGGCTGAGTACACTATTTCTTTTGCATTTTCAAAAGAAGCCATGCCGTAATATTGTTCAGGATTTCTATTTCTAACAAAAACAAACATATTGATAAATTCAAAATGTTATGTTTATGAATTGACTGATTAAATGCTTTGTTTCTGTTTTGCAGTATGGGCATACCAGTGGGAAGAAAATATAAGATTTGCTTTCTTACTAAAATATTTACAACTTTCTCTCATTGTGTATTTTGTTATGGGAAATTAGCAATTGTTTATCTGAAATATAATTATATTAGATATATGCCAATGAGATTGTTACTGACCCAAAGGAATATCTCATATTAAACTTTAGACTTTAATAAAATTTCAAAATGATGCTTTTCTATATTATTTAGAAATAATATTATTTACAAAAGTACATAATTTGCTAATTTAAAATCCTGTAAGTAATATTTCCAGTTGCTCATTAAAATAAATATTTAAAAAATAAAATAAAATAATAAAATATTTTACTTTCTATAAAGGGACATACAAATGATAATATACAAATATATGGATTAAACCATATTATATTTGTATTTGTTACCCATTTACATATAGCTAGAATTATATTGGTTGTTTTCCCAAAACCATTCAGGAAAATATATTTAATATTTTTTTTGTTTCAATTCCTTCAAAAATAAAATAATTTATTACTTAAATTTGTTTTTTTCTTTCATCCTCAGTGCTTAAGTGTATCACATTTGAATAATTGTTTATGGAATATTATGGAATATTTAAAATATGCAGTGTTTTAGTAAAAATTGGAAACTGGATGGAGCACACACACACACATCTCTCTTACATTGGGTTTAAGAAATAATTTAGCAACATCACTATAAGCAGTTCTTGGAGTGTACCTTTGTCCCTGAGTCTAGTCTAAACATTTTTGTAATACCAAAAAAAAAATTATCTGGACTTTTTCAGTGTGATCTATGCCAAGAAATCAAGGAAAGTGATAAAAGCTGGAAGAGAGAGTGTGCATTAGTGAATATTTATATTGGCAAGACCTGAAAATTTTATAGAAGTAAAACAAACACAGTGGTTGCTTATTTCTGAGAGGAAATCGACCTCACTGAATTTCTTTCAGGAAAACATTATTGCCCCAAATGATATAAATCTCAATTGCTATCTCTAACAAATTAACTTGAAATGCTGGCAATGCCAAGGAGCTGCATTAAGTTTTCTCTTGTTTACTTTTTCCTAATCACCATAAAAATCCTTAGTGAAACAATTATTCTTAAAACAATCAGGACAATATATCTCTATAAAGGAGAAAATCGATTTAACAACAAAACCAGATTTATCTCTATTGATCAAGAGGCGTTCGGTGTAATTTTAGTGAATTATGCCTGGCTTTCATTTCCTAGCAGAAATTTTTCAGTGATGCTCAAAAGGCAGATTGCAAACTACTGCATAATCTTTTGCATGCTATTTACCTGTTATCGTAATCACTGTTTAAAAATAACCAAAACAAAGCATATACAGGAGTCTGAACCAAATATTTATTTTCTATTACGTGAAACAGTATTACTATCGTGTGTGACTTAGTTAATAGTACTTACCTAGAAACCTGATGTTATTTTTTTTTTTCAATTCATTAGTAAAGAAATCAGGTCTTTATAAAAGGATTCAGTGTTAAAGAAACAAATCCAAGTTCATCTTATGAGAACGGAATTAGAAAGATTAAGAGGTAACATAATTTTTTCTTCTCGAATAAGAGTAATTTTTAAAGACATTATTAACACTTTCGTAGCTGAAACTTCTCAAGCAAGAAGGGAACAAAAAAGAATTGGAGGCAGATGAAGAAAAATTTAGTTATGCTGTGCTGTATGCCCTAAAAATTGTGTTAACATTTTAGGAGAAACATAAAAAAGGTGAATGTTCTAAAAATATCTTAGAGATGCTATTTATTGTTCACTTGAATACCTGGGTGAATGAATCATATTGGCTCATATCTCTTTGAACAGTAATACAAATATCTAAATGCATTTTGTCAATATAGCCTTAGAATATTTCTTGCTATGAAATATTGTACATTTTCTCCTTCTCCTGGAAGCATTTGAAAAGTTTATAAATAAAGCAATCCTTATTTAGAAAAAATGTAATTGAGATTTATATTCAGATAAGAAGTTTAAGTAGGCAATATGCCTATATACATATAACTACACACAGTTGAAAGACACTTCTTTGTAAATCATATTGCATTTTAATAAACAAAATAATGCTATTCAATCAATAGATAATTGCCTTTTCTTATTTTATGAATTATAATTTTACTTTTATTATAAATAATGTAAATAATGTACCTGTTAAATCAAAAGGATAATAATAATAATACAATTAAGATATCACTGTGAAAGACTAACTCATTTTACTATTTTTAGAATTTGGATTCACAAATTCAGGTCAATTAAGTTGAGGTTGCCATGTATTCTTAATTTAAAGTCCATGTTCCACGGGTGTTCACAAAAATATAAAGTAACTTCATTTTGTTACATTAATGATTGCTTAATTGCAGTCTTCCACCACACCTAAAGACGTGGGTGGGGTTTTGTGCATTCATGCAAAGAAGTGTTGATATTGGAAACTGTTATATGCAGTTCTTACTGAATTTATAAAAAGCTTTATTGACATAAATAAAATTCTAACATCAAAGCAAAACAGTTTATGAAATATAAGAAAAAATCCCAACATTGAAGTAATATTCTACTGTAATAATTCAATATTCTTCCTTTTTAAGCCATCGACCCTTAATTAAAGCAAAATAAACAGAATAAATGAGTTTAGAATATTAAATACATATAAAAATATTTCTATTGAAAATTGATATTCATGAGTCGCCTAGACTAGCAAAAATAAATTGATAGTATAAATCTAAGCTGATTATAATCATATTTATAACTTGTCACTCTTTGTTTCGAGTCTAATAACATTAATATGAGCGTATTAAGAGTATTCATTATGATATTGAGCTATAACTTTCAAATTGGACAAGTAAAACCTATACAGTTTTCAATTAGTTTTCATACAATATGAGTAAGTAAGCTAGGATTTCGTATTTTAGTGGTGGTTTTCCCATTATGTTATACGATTTTATGATTTCATAGTAAGAGAAGCATCAGCAAATGTAAGTAAACTGGACTGCTTGTATACATTATGTTTCTTTGAAAACAATTGAAAATACCTAGAGCTTTTTATTAAAATAAAAGGTACTTTTTAAACTGAATTTTAATAAACCAATAAAATAATGTTATTGTTCAATAGGTAATAATTGCCTTTATATAAACTCAAAAATATTGTTTAGAGTGATTAATATACAATGCTCCATTATGCATCTGGGAGTGTTGATGCATAATTTTTAGTTCTAATGTTATTATGTAATTGAGAGAACATGTTCATTTGCTCTAATAACTACTAAGATGCACTTAATAAAATGAAATGTAATAATACTTGTAATTTAATCTATTCATGGAAGTAATTTTAAAAGTCTACCACTCTCCTTAATGTGGATAACATTCATAATTTATAAAGTGTTGTGATGCAGAATTGACAATGCCATTGTTTTTTACACTTTGAGATGATTCTGCAGCCTTCATATCATCTGCATACCAACCTCAGGATTATCAAGGGCAAACAAAAGATAATTAACACCAGAAACAGGCAAATGCAGGAGCTATCGACTGAGGTTCTCATTTAATGCAAGACTTCTGAAAACCAGAAAATGAAATAACTATAGAAGAGCTTGTCTCTGAAAAAAATATTTCAATATTCTAGTCTTTATATAAACCTCCCACACACACACACACACACCCCAGTTTATAGAGGTAACTTAACTGACCACATAATCTCGAGGTGATGTAGTCCCCATCTTTAACCGAGTTATTAGCAAATGTCACTTTTTAAAGAGTGAATTTCACATTATATATTTTGTAGTTGTAGTTTAATACCAGTTACAATCATGGGTTTATTTATAATGTGTGTATAAGAAGATAAACTACTGCCATAATAACTTCTATCTGTTTTCATGATTGCTAACTGGAGTAAAATAAAAAGGAATTTTATGCAATTAAATAGACTTTGATCTTAGTTACAGGTTATATAGCATTATATACAGATATTATAATGTGTTTAATTGGTGATTCCAATTCATCAAAATCTTATTTATATAAAATTATATTACTGGCAGAGAATATGCTATGTTAACCTTGGTTATTTCACTATCTTAAGTGAAATTATTTATATCTTCCCAACTAAGCGCCCTTTAACTTTTCATAAATCATCACTATTAGTATGATTCACATATAGGGCTATTTTCACTTTACAGTACAATACAGGGCAATCATTAACATTTTAAAAATTGAACTTCTAAAGTTCTCTGATAATAATTATAAAATTATGTTTGAAATAAATAAAGTGAGTTCATAACAAATTCCTAGGTTAAAGACTTTTTTAAATGTTAGACTTCTCTGATGAAGTATCATGTTATTAACAGTTTTATCTGAAGTGTGTAAGTTAGTGACAAGCCTCAGTTTATAGTCATAAAAGAATCATATTGGAACATGCCATTTCATCATGGATTTTTATATAACGTGTACAAATGTAAGTCTTCTGGAAATGATTATGCCTTGTGGAGCTCTGATGTAATATGGTTGCTAGTTCATCTCCCAAATACAACTATTCAATATGTATTCCGTAAAACTTCTATATTGGCAGCATGATGAGAATATTTTCTTTCCCTTAGAGTTAATTTTTTTCTTTTTGTCTATTAATACCAACTATCTGCACAACTTTCAAGAGGTGTCAAAAGAGATTATATGTCACTTAAGTTTAATTCAATTCTACATAGAACTTAAGTTAATTGTGCTATATGTTTACACATTAAAATATCAAGTCATTGTCTATAAAAGAATGCACAGTTTAAAATAAATGTCTCTTATACAACATGATGGTTAACAGAAACATTTTAGTCATGTCTCCAACTTCTTTCCACCAGCTCCTTCCCTCCCCATAAATTTTTCCTGTAGATACGTCCTAGAGCCCCATCTTTGGTTTTCTTCTTACTCAACCATATCTTCTCACACATCCCATTTAATGACCACAGCAAAGCCAATCTTCAGTTACCATCTCATAGATGTCCTGGAACTTTCTTCTAAAATTTGGGCCAAATCGGTATTTTCACCTAAACGTTCTCCAAAATGAACATATATACAATATCTACCATTTCTCTTCACTGTTACCACAGTCTAACCAGTGACATAAGCCAAGAAGCTATGAGTCATCCTAGATTTCTCTTTATTCTTTAATCAATCCAAAAGTCCTAGTATTCTGTATCACAAACATCCTCAGAATGCCTTCTCTTCATTCCCACGGTCACTTATGTAGTATAGGCCATCACAGTTTTTGACTTCCTACTTGTTCTTTCAATCTCAAATTTCAACCTGCCCAATCCTAAAAATCAGGATCAGAGTTTTCTGGAAAGAGTCGGATAGTAAATATTTCAGGCTGTGCACCCATATAGTCTCTTTTGCAACTACTCAACTTTGTGATTCCAGCAGGAAAACAGCCATTAACACTTGTAAAAAGATGGATGTGGCATGTTCCAATAAAACTTTTACCAAAAAGGGCAGCCGATGGATTTGGCAGGTGGGTTGTAGTTTCCTGACGCGCGCTGTAAATTGCCCCCATAATAAAACTTCTAAATGACAAATCAGATCCCATGGTTAGTTTATGTGTTACTTTCCATGACTTGCAGAAGAAAATCCAATCTCTTTCTCTATGATACCATTTCTACTTTTCACCGCCACTCCCCACACTGCACCTACATACTTAATGTTTGTTCATTCCCATCAATTTGCAGTTGCCCAGATCATCATTCTCTTTGCGTCTTTGCATGTGCTATGTTCATTATATGGGCTATAGGAATGCTTTTTATTCTATTTCCCTGCTGTCTTAACTAAGGACAAGAACCATGTTTTTATTTACCATTGCAACCCCAGTGTTTGGGCCAATGCCTCTAAGTAGTGTGTTGAATGACTAAATGATTGAATAAACACGTACAATTTTATAAAATACATGGATTTTTAAGAACTACTTTTATTTTTATTTCAGCCACTCAAATTATTTAACACTCCCTTGTCAACTATGTAGTCAGGAACAGTAGTTCACATGTTAGATTTGGACTGTGACCACTCCACTAAAAAATAGTGTTGCTCTGCCCCCATTAATATAGAATGACCTAAACTTGATACCTAGTATTATATGACTACAAAAGTAGAAGGTAGAAAATTGAGGAAGGGGGAGCGAGAGAGCCATTTTACAAGCTGTCAAGCTCTGAGTTTGGTGTCACTTCTGTCCCTCTGAATAAATATTTGTGTTTGTGTACATGTTAAATATATATGTACACATTTACCATGCATACTTAATATATTTTTCCAAAACTAATAGTATAAATGTAATACTGAAATAGGGCATTACTTGACCTCCTCTGAAGACAAAAATATTATTTCAAGATACTTAGTGTTGCAGGTTGGTCATTATAAAGTTAAGTCATAGAATTATAGATGTGAGAGAGTGCCAGGTAATACAGAATTCTGGACAAGTGTGAACATTCAGTAGCTGAAAGTAGACTATTCTGGGAACATTACAAATATATCAATCCCTATATTAACTGAATTTTTTCTAAAATGCTCTTCTTAATAAAAAGCAAGCATAGTGTTGCCTCTGCATATAATTCTAGATAATGTAAGTTAATAATTTAGTGATTAAGATCTATTATATGAAGTCCTCATTAAGAACATATGCTAAATTACTGTCAGAAAATACCTTCACACTTGAGCAAAATGCAGAATTGTTCATTAATATACAAAATATATGTTGTCAAGTGATATTCTTAAATTCAGTAATTTCTTATTAATGTGTATATGTTTACTTAAAACATTATTACATATAGATCTATTAGTAAATTTAAAGACCTGTAAATTTAGCTATGTAGCCCAAGAAGAGTGACTCATAGATGACTTGAACGTTTTACTTAAGATAAATAACTACTGCTTCCATTGCTTGATCATATATCTGACTGTATCAAATAAACTGAACTCTTAATCTTGTACTGATAAACATTAGTACAAGTCAAGGCACATAAAACGTATATAACTGGTTTAACTATCTCTGATAAAATGTCTTATAATAGTACTGATTTGACTGATGGAAATATTTAAATTTAAATCTACAGTTTTCTTGATTTACCTGAAAGAAAATCAGTCAAGGAGATTTTAATTATATATATATGTATATATATATACTTAATTATCTTTAAAAATGTATGATGGCAGCTAAAGATGGCCACACAGTCTTTGACACATCTCTGCAAGAAATGGGTCTGTTTTCTCTCTGGGCTGGTCTATGACTGCTTTGATCAGAAAAAACATTGGGAGCAATGCAGTGCCATTTCTTGGACAAGGCTTTAAGAGGATTGGCGGTCCCATCTTGGTTTTTAAGAGCCCCCAAGCTGCCATGTAAGAGGTCCAATTTTGTTTTAAGAGGTCCAATTTTATGTAAGAAGTTCATGCTGCAGAAACCATGTGGAGAGGGAATGGGAATACCTGGAGAGGGAGAGTGGTGCTGATGAGTTCAGCCCTCATCAAGGTTCTAGGGAGTTCAAGGATGCTATGCGGGACTTCCAGATCAGACCAGCTACTGGCAGAAAGCAACTATTATGGCCTTAGGGATGCCAGTGGAGCAGAAGAGTTGTTCAGCTGAGACCTATCAAAATTTGTGACCCACACAATCACGAGATATGATAAAATAGTACTTTGGACTCACATGTTTACATAGCAGTAGATAACAAAACAGACATGTGAACATCACATAATATACAAATCATAATTTACAGGTACTGACTGAAATTATAGGATACTATAAGATGACTTTTGTCCATGCAATTCATACAATAAATAGCTTTATTTTAGTCCAGAACAAACTCATTTCTCTATTTTAAGAAATCAGAGAACTTGGATGAATAACAACAGTTATTTAACAGTTATTCGCATGATCTTTTTACTCAAAATGAAGATTCTTATAAAATTAAGTTTAACTTGTTTTATTTATTTACAGCTTTATCTTGCTGAGCATTTGGTGTAGATGATCTCATCCAAATGACTCCTGTATCGCCCTAAGTTAGGCAGACAAGGATCATTATTTTCATTATATATATGGGAAAACTGGGACTTACAGAGGAGATGGCTTGCTTCAGATTGCCCAGCAAAGTGAGCAAACCCATTTTCAGAATCCATGTTCATTTCTCTTGCAACTTCATCTACGTTGTCTCTGGCATTAGGCAGCCTGTACATGAAACTTCTGTGCCAACACCTCATGCAAAGTCTGATACATCTCTCAAGAGATAAACCAAAGAGTTTCCTTCCTGAGTTAACTCACAGGATTTCTTCTTACAGTGCTAGGAATTTTCTGTCTAGCCAGAGGACACTTTTTGTTTAATATAACTTTAATGCTGATATGTTAACATATAGAACTGTTCTAAGGCTAATTACCAGGGATTTCTAAATAGTAACTTAGTGTTTGTGAGCAGGGTATGTACATTTTATTTCTGTGCTTACTGAATATGAATTTCAGGATATCAAAAGTTGGGCCTGATTTTCTTCACCAGTTTTCTTTAAAACACCATTATATTCTCTGCACTATATTTATACACACAAAAATCAGCCAACATGGGGATCAGTCAACTACTGAAACAGGTTGTTTTAGTGTTACAGACCTAAGCTATAAATTCATATCATCATCCAATTTTCTTCTTGGGTTCTTTTCATTTTTTTCCCCTTAAAAATTCCTCCTAATATCCCTAATTATTCCCACTGTACCAATATTTTTAGAAAGTGATATTCTTTCTCATTGTTCACATTCCTTAAATATCAGTAAATTATCATCTCTACTTCTAAGCACTGCTTTGCCATGTTCTATCAAGTGAGATCCTGTAAGCTTTCTTCATTAATTACTGTCACCTTTTCTCTTAATCGTTTTGAATTTTTGAAACTTTCTTTAATTTGCCTTCTTAAATTGGGATACCTAAAATTAAACATGCTATTCAGTGAGTTTTTTCACTGTAGCCTTATTCATCTCCTTACCGTATTAATCACAAGATTATTTACCTCTTTTAAGGTTTTCATTTTCAGTCATGTCCTAGTTATGATACATTCAAAATAATTTAAATTCTATAGTTGAGATATAAGGCTTCAATTCTATATTAACTCTTTGAGTGATAACTCTTACATGTGCTAAGACCTCAGTAGAGTGAATGTTCACGTGACAAAGAGTGGGAAAGATTCCTAAGAAAAGTTTATTAATTGTTGGACGATGCATTGTGTGTCAGGCTTATTTCAGGCCTAGGGAAGGTGCTTTTTACTTCACCTAGAAAGACTGATTACCTTTAGGCAATCGCTTATGTATGTTATCAGAGAAGATATGTTATGAAAACCAAAAGCAGCATTTATTAGACTTGAGCCGATTAATTAGGATAGAAAACAGATTCTCCTTTTTTGTTTGTTTACTGAATCTCATATAAAACTGTGAACCTGTGAGAGGAAGTAAAGTGGCCTGTGGTGAACTGGAAATCTTGTTTGTTCATCCCTGTTCTCCTCAAACTTACCAGTAGTTGTATTGACCAGCGTGGAAATAGATTCTTGTAGGGTATCAATTTCATAAGGATAGTGATTTTGTAAGAATGAGAGCAAATACTTACTAAGAATCATTAACTGATTAAGCACTGTGGTGAGTACTTCCATATATTAACTAATTTAATCATCATAACAACCCTAATTATTATCGTTCTCAATTTATAGATGAAGAAACTGAGACTCAGAGAGGCTAAGTGACATTCTCCTGTCTAACTGTGAGTAATGCGTAGAGCTGGTAATTAAACCCAGGTGGTCTGGCTTCAGTCTCCTTTAATTATTCTTGTGATTTTTTAAACTTGAGAGCACATCGGATCACTTTGAGCGCTGGTTAGAACAGATTTCTGGGCTCTCCTCCACCTTGCCCCCCCCCCCCCCCCCCCCCAGAGTTTCTGATACAGTATGTCTGGAGAGAGGACCAAAGCTTTGGATTTCTCTCGAGTCCCCAAGTAATTACGACGTCTCTGGTCCAGAGACCACACTTTGGGAACCACTGCATTACACTACACCACCTCTTAGGAATTACTCTTGACAAGCCAGATAGCATATAATTTTAGGTTCTATGAAATTTTGCTTTAAGGGTTTTTAATATTTACCTTGATCAAAGCAAATAATGGATCAACTTACAGTAATGGTATGTTATAATTAAGCTAGCCATTAGGAAAAGCAAGCAGGCACAAATTCATTCATTCAATAATCACTTATTTAATTGCCAATCATGGGTTTAGGGGCCTGAAATATAATGATGAGAAATGTATTGACCTTGCTCCCAAGAAATTCACTTTAGGAAGACATAGAAAGCGATAATTCAGAAATAGTGTGATGAGTGTTGCAGGGGTGAGGCAAGGAGGTGTGAATTCAAAGGATCAGAAAAAGTTTCACAGGGGCGAGTTCTTGAGTTGTCTTAAGAGTAGTACATTTTCTAGCGCACAGGGCATACACAAAGTCACGGAGATGAAAAAGGGCATGTTGAATGTTGGAAGTTATTAAGAGTCTGGTTGCCTACAGTTCAGGGTTGAAGCAAATGGGCGGGAGGCTGAGTAAAGGAAGATTAACATGGGTATGTAGAAGTTTATTAAAGCATGATGACTTTGGATGAGAAGTCGGTGAGAGGTTTTAGCAAGAACTAGATCAGTGGTTCTTCTAGGAAGGTAACTCTGGCAAATGCAGAGCTAACAGTGATAAAACCTAGAAGCTGTTCGGAGAACAGTTTAAAGCAAGGGACCTTAGGGGCAGGGAGGCCATTCCAGGAGAAAAAAGTTGTGATAGTGATCTAAGGGATAAGAGCTGTGGGGTTTGTATGGAAAAGAGTGGATTAGATAAATGAATCATGCCTGAATGATGCTATTTGAAGTATATCCATATTTTAATCCAGTTAGCACATGGAACAAACCACTAGATTGGGTCGTACTATTTTCTGTCATACAAATAATGAAACCGAAGCACAGAGAAAGTATCATTTTCCCATAGTCACGCTGCTCGTCAGTGGTAGAGTCGGGCTTTGAACCCAGGCATTCTGGCTCCAGAGTCTGCTTTATAAGCAGGGCTGGGGATGGACTGGATAAGGCAAGTAAGAGAAAAAAGGGGATGTTTGGAGTACTTCCCAGGCCTAGCACATATTTAGGCTAATAAATATGTCACAGCATCCAGTGGCTATAGCCTGGCCAGCTGATCCATTCAGGTGATGATCCAGTGGAATGAATAGGAGACCACATATCTGTTTCAGCAGGTTTCCTTTATTATTTCTCTCAAAGGCTGGAGTGAACATGATGCCTAGCAGAGAGTGAGACAGACATCTCCTCTCGTGCCATTATCATGCTAGCACAGGGGTAGCACATCTTCCTCTGACCTACCACGCTAGGGTTACAGTTCTGACAACAACTATTAGCTTAATGCTGGGACTCTCAGCCCTGCTTCAAATTTTGTTCAGTCAACATTTACCAAGGGCCTGCCATTTATTAGACATTTTTGTAGGTGATAGAGGTGTAGAAATGAAATAGATATAGTCCTGGCTTGGGAGAGTCAAATATGCGCGTGTGCATCTCATTATAGTGTGGTGCTGTGGTAGGCGAAGTGTAGGGTGCTAGCAGTCCTTGACGGGATCGGGATCAAGCAACACCCTGGCAGCATGGCCACAGCTGCCAAACTTCTCACCACTGCCCAGACAAATAACTGCAGCCCCTCTTTTTCACCGTGAAGGAAAGTAGAGTGAAACTGCGTAAGAAGATACAGAATAAAGGAGAAGGAAAGGGAGGAACTTTCATTGTAGTCTCTCCTCTACCTGGTGGACTCCTGGTATCACCTTCTAGTCAAGGCTCTTCCCTGACTACAAAGTAGTTAGACCAGTGTGGTAGGAACAATAAATAGTAAGGCATTTCCAAATTTGAAATCTACCCAAAAGACATATCTACTGAAAAGACATCCCCTTCTTCAAGTCGAAGATAAAGGCACAACTTTCTGTCCCTAGTCATTTTACCACCCGGAAAAGAAATACTTCCATTTACTAGGCCTGGCTAAACATCATTCCAGGGAAGATATGAAACAGGCCAAAAAAAAAAAAAAAGTGTTCATAGAACTTTCTTTTCGATACTCGGTTTCTATGGCTTGAAAGTTCAGAGGGAATTTTTAGGAGTACAATTGAAAATACAGGATATCAGCTCAACAGTTTCATCAGATAAGAATACACAGAAGAAACGCTTGCACAATAATTCACTGACTCTGATAAAGGGAAAATGATTAAATGGGTTTGTGTGTTGTTTTTTAATGGACCGTGTTTAAATATAGTCTTCATCACATGACTAAAAAGAAAAATGATGCTATCGTTGAAAATATCAAACTTTTAAAAGCTCTTTTCTCTTCTTCAATAGCTAATATTTTGAACTCTCACGCTCTTTGGAATATATTCTGAAACCTCGAGCCCTTAGCAATTTAGAGAATTCTGCAGATCACAGAGAGAATGAGAATTAAAAACAAAAGCATTTCATTCCAAAAAAACACAAAATTTATTCCTAACATTTTATTGAGTCTCAAATTGTCTTAAAATCTCAACAGGATTGTATGGATTTTGCATTTTTATAAGATTGTATTACTTAAAATTAACCTTTTGATACTGGAATATATTTGGGAAGCAAGATGAGACCTGCCTCATTTTCATGAGCATTATTCCATCCGTAGGTGAGCTACATGAAAATAATCAGCATTGTGGGGTATTAATTTACAAGGTACCTGCGATTCTCGTGTAACAGGAAATAGTTCTCATTTT